>NW_027435929.1:607500-776667 GCF_964199755.1 Larus michahellis
CGCCAGAGCCGCGGCCCTACCGGAAAATGCTTTGCAGGCTGGCGCGGCGGCCCCACGTGGGCGCCGGTGTCGCCGAGGCTGACGGCCGCCGCAAAGCCCGCAGACCCACGGGCTGTGGGGCCACGCGAGCGGCTGCCAAAGAGCTTTCCAACGAGGCACGGCTTTCCCTCCTGGCTCTTCGGGCGTGGGAGCTGTCGCCAGAGCCGCGGCCCTACCGGAAAATGCTTCGCAGGCTGGTGCAGCGGTGCCACGTGGGCGCCGGTGGCACCGAGGCTGACGGCTGCCGGAAAGCCCGCAGCCCCACGGGCTGTGGGACCACGCGAGTGGCTGCCAAAGAGCTTTCCAACGAGGCACGGCTTTCCCTCCTGGCTCTTCGGGCGTGGGAGCTGTCGCCAGAGCCGCGGCCCTACCGGAAAATGCTTCGCAGGCTGGCGCGTCGGCATCACCTGGGTGCCGGTGTCGCCCAGGCTGACGGCCGCCGCAAAGCCCGCAGCCCCACAGGCTTTAGGGCCATGCGAGTGGCTGCTAAAGAGCTTTCCAACGAGGCACGGCTTTCCCTCCTGGCTCTTCGGGCGTGGGAGCTGTCGCCAGAGCCGCGGCCCTACCGGAAAATGCTTCGCAGGCTGGCGCGGCGGCCCAACGTGGGCGCTGGTGTCGCCCTGGCTGATGGCCGCCGCAAAGCCCGCAGCCCCACGGGCTGTGGGGCCACATGAGTGGCTGCCAAAGAGCTTTCCAACGAGGCACGGCTTTCCCTCCTGGCTCTTCGGGCGTGGGAGCTGTCGCCAGAGCCGCGGCCCTACCGGAAAATGCTTCGCAGGCTGGCGCGGCGGCATCACCTGGGCGCCGGTGTCGCCCAGGCTGACGGCTGCCGGAAAGCCCGCAGCCCCACAGGCTTTAGGGCCATGCGAGTGGCTGCCAAAGAGCTTTCCAATGAGGCACGGCTTTCCCTCCTGGCTCTTCGGGCGTGGGAGCTGTCGCCAGAGCCGCGGCCATACCGGAAAATGCTTCGCAGGCTGGCGCGGCGGCCCGACGTGGGTGCCGGTGGCGCCCAGGCTGACGGCCGCCGGAAAGCCCGCAGCCCCACGGGCTGTGGGGCCACGCGAGCGGCTGCCAAAGAGCTTTCCAACGAGGCACGGCTTTCCCTCCTGGCTCTTCGGGCGTGGGAGCTGTCGCCAGAGCCGCGGCCCTACCGGAAAATGCTTTGCAGGCTGGCGCGGCGGCCCCACGTGGGCGCCGGTGTCGCCCAGGCTGACGGCCGCCGCAAAGCCCACAGACCCACGGGCTGTGGGGCCACGCGAGCGGCGGCCAAAGAGCTTTCCAACGAGGCACGGCTTTCCCTCCTGGCTCTTCGGGCGTGGGAGCTGTCGCCAGAGACGCGGCCCTACCGGAAAATGCTTCGCAGGCTGGCGCGTCGGCATCACCTGGGCGCCGGTGTCGCCCAGGCTGACGGCCGCCGCAAAGCCCGCAGCCCCACAGGCTTTAGGGCCATGCGAGTGGCTGCTAAAGAGCTTTCCAACGAGGCACGGCTTTCCCTCCTGGCTCTTCGGGCGTGGGAGCTGTCGCCAGAGCCGCGGCCCTACCGGAAAATGCTTCGCAGGCTGGCGCGGCGGCCCAACGTGGGCGCTGGTGTCGCCCTGGCTGATGGCCGCCGCAAAGCCCGCAGCCCCACGGGCTGTGGGGCCACATGAGTGGCTGCCAAAGAGATTTCCAACGAGGCACGGCTTTCCCTCCTGGCTCTTCGGGCGTGGGAGCTGTCGCCAGAGCCGCGGCCCTACCGGAAAATGCTTCGCAGGCTGGCGCAGCGGCGCAATGTGGGCGCCGGTGGCGCCGAGGCTGACGGCCGCCGCAAAGCCCGCAGCCCCACGGGCTGTGGGGCCACGCGAGCGGCTGCCAAAGAGCTTTCCAACGAGGCACGGCTTTCCCTCCTGGCTCTTCGGGCGTGGGAGCTGTCGCCAGAGCCGCGGCCCTACCGGAAAATGCTTCGCAGGCTGGCGCAGCGGCGCAATGTGGGCGCCGGTGGCGCCGAGGCTGACGGCCGCCGCAAAGCCCGCAGCCCCATGGGCTGTGGGGCCACGCGAGCGGCTGCTAAAGAGCTTTCCAACGAGGCACGGCTTTCCCTCCTGGCTCTTCGGGAGTGGGAGCTGTCGCCAGAGACGCGGCCCTACCGGAAAATGCTTCGCAGGCTGGCGCGGCGGCGCCACGTGGGCGCCGGTGGCGCCGAGGCTGACGGCTGCCGGAAAGCCCGCAGCCCCACGGGCTTTAGGGCCATGCGAGTGGCTGCCAAAGAGCTTTCCAACGAGGCACGGCTTTCCCTCCTGGCTCTTCGGGCGTGGGAGCTGTCGCCAGAGCCACGGCCCTACCGGAAAATGCTTCGCAGGCTGGTGCGGCGGCGCATCGTGGGCACCGGTGGCGCCGAGGCTGACGGCCGCCACACAGCCCGCAGCCCCATGGGCTGTGGGGCCACGCGAGCGGCTGCCAAAGAGCTTTCCAACGAGGCACGGCTTTCCCTCCTGGCTCTTCGGCCGTGGGAGCTGTCGCCAGAGACGCGGCCCTACCGGAAAATGCTTCGCAGGCTGGCGCGGCGGCATCACCTGGGCGCCGGTGTCGCCCAGGCTGACGGCTGCCGGAAAGCCCGCAGCCCCACGGGCTGTGGGGCCATGCGAGTGGCTGCCAAAGAGCTTTCCAACGAGGCACGGCTTTCCCTCCTGGCTCTTCGGCCGTGGGAGCTGTCGCCAGAGCCGCGGCCCTACCGGAAAATGCTTCGCAGGCTGGCGCGGCGGCCCGACGTGGGTGCCGGTGTCGCCCAGGCTGACGGCCGCAGCAAAGCCCGCAGCCCCACGGGCTGTGGGGCCACGCGAGCGGCTGCCAAAGAGCTTTCCAACGAGGCACGGCTTTCCCTCCTGGCTCTTCGGGCGTGGGAGCTGTCGCCAGAGCCGCGGCCCTACCGGAAAATGCTTCGCAGGCTGGCGCGGCGGCGCCACGTGGGCGCCGGTGTCGCCCAGGCTGACGGCTGCCGCAAAGCCCGCAGCCCCACGGGCTGTGGGGCCACGCGAGTGGCTGCCAAAGAGCTTTCCAACGAGGCACGGCTTTCCCTCCTGACTCTTTGGCCGTGGGAGCTGTCGCCAGAGCGGCGGCCCTACCGGAAAATGCTTCGCAGGCTGGCGCAGCGGCGCAATGTGGGCGCCGGTTGCGCCGAGGCTGACGGCCGCCGCAAAGCCCGCAGCCCCATGTGCTGTGGGGCCACGCGAGCGGCTGCCAAAGAGGTTTCCAATGAGGCACGGCTTTCCCTCCTGACTCTTTGGCCGTGGGAGCTGTCGCCAGACAGGCGGCCCTACCGGAAAATGCTTCGCAGGCTGGCGCGGCGGCGCCACGTGGGCGCCGGTGGCGCCAAGGCTGACGGCTGCCGCAAAGCCCGCAGCCCCACGGGCTGTGGGGCCACGCGAGCGGCTGCCAAAGAGCTTTCCAACGAGGCACGGCTTTCCCTCCTGGCTCTTCGGGCGTGGGAGCTGTCGCCAGAGCCGTGGCCCTACCGGAAAATGCTTCGCAGGCTGGTGCGGCGGCCCCACGTGGGCGCCAGTGGCGCCGAGGCTGACGGCCGCCGCAAAGCCCGCAGCCCCACGGGCTGTGGGGCCACGCGAGCGGCTGCCAAAGTGCTTTCCAACGAGGCACGGCTTTCCCTCCTGGCTCTTCGGGCGTGGGAGCTGTCGCCAGAGACGCGGCCCTACCGGAAAATGCTTCGCAGGCTGGCGCGGCGGCATCACCTGGGCGCCGGTGTCGCCCAGGCTGACGGCTGCCGGAAAGCCCGCAGCCCCACAGGCTTTAGGGCCATGCGAGTGGCTGCCAAAGAGCTTTCCAATGAGGCACGGCTTTCCCTCCTGGCTCTTCGGGCGTGGGAGCTGTCGCCAGAGCCGCGGCCATACCGGAAAATGCTTCGCAGGCTGGCGCGGCGGCCCGACGTGGGTGCCGGTGGCGCCCAGGCTGACGGCCGCCGGAAAGCCCGCAGCCCCACGGGCTGTGGGGCCACGCGAGCGGCTGCCAAAGAGCTTTCCAACGAGGCACGGCT
The DNA here is from genome assembly GCF_964199755.1 of Larus michahellis. Classification (NCBI taxonomy): domain Eukaryota; kingdom Metazoa; phylum Chordata; class Aves; order Charadriiformes; family Laridae; genus Larus; species Larus michahellis. The sequence goes on from NW_027435929.1 coordinate 611,564, forward strand.
TTCCCTCCTGGCTCTTCGGGCGTGGGAGCTGTCGCCAGAGACGCGGCCCTACCGGAAAATGCTTCGCAGGCTGGCGCGGCGGCGCCACGTGGGCGCCGGTGTCGCCCAGGCTGACGGCTGCCGCAAAGCCCGCAGCCCCACGGGCTGTGGGGCCACGCGAGTGGCTGCCAAAGAGCTTTCCAACGAGGCACGGCTTTCCCTCCTGACTCTTTGGCCGTGGGAGCTGTCGCCAGAGCGGCGGCCCTACCGGAAAATGCTTCGCAGGCTGGCGCAGCGGCGCAATGTGGGCGCCGGTGGCGCCGAGGCTGACGGCCGCCGCAAAGCCCACAGCCCCATGTGCTGTGGGGCCACGCGAGCGGCTGCCAAAGAGCTTTCCAACGAGGCACGGCTTTCCCTCCTGGCTCTTCGGGCGTGGGAGCTGTCGCCAGAGACGCGGCCCTACCGGAAAATGCTTCGCAGGCTGGCGCGGCGGTACCACGTGGGCGCCGGTGTCGCCCAGGTTGACGGCTGCCGCAAAGCCCGCAGCCCCACGGGCTGTGGGGCCACGCGAGCGGCTGCCAAAGAGCTTTCCAACGAGGCACGGCTTTCCCTCCTGGCTCTTCGGGCGTGGGAGCTGTCGCCAGAGCCGCGGCCCTACCGGAAAATGCTTCGCAGGCTGGCGCGGCGGCCCGACTTGGGCGTCGGTGTCGCCCAGGCTGATGGCCGCCGGAAAGCCCGCAGCCCCACGGGCTATTGGGCCACATGAGCGGCTGCCAAAGAGCTTTCCAATGAGGCACGGCTTTCCCTCCTGGCTCTTCGGGCGTGGGAGCTGTCGCCAGAGCCGCGGCCCTACCGGAAAATGCTTCGCAGGCTGGCGCAGCGGCGCATCGTGGGCGCCGGTGGCGCTGAGGCTGACGGCCGCCACAAAGCCCGCAGCCCCATGGGCTGTGGGGCCACGCGAGCGGCTGCCAAAGAGCTTTCCAACGAGGCACGGCTTTCCCTCCTGGCTCTTCGGGCGTGGGAGCTGTCGCCAGAGACGCGGCCCTACCGGAAAATGCTTCGCAGGCTGGCGCGGCGGCATCACCTGGGCGCCGGTGTCGCCCAGGCTGACGGCTGCCGGAAAGCCCGCAGCCCCACAGGCTTTAGGGCCATGCGAGTGGCTGCCAAAGAGCTTTCCAACGAGGCACGGCTTTCCCTCCTGGCTCTTCGGGCGTGGGAGCTGTCGCCAGAGCCGCGGCCCTACCGGGAAATGCTTCGCAGGCTGGCGCGGCGGCCCGACGTGGGTGCCGGTGGCGCCCAGGCTGACGGCCGCCGGAAAGCCCGCAGCCCCACGGGCTGTGGGGCCACGCGAGCGGCTGCCAAAGAGCTTTCCAACGAGGCACGGCTTTCCCTCCTGGCTCTTCGGGCGTGGGAGCTGTCGCCAGAGACGCGGCCCTACCGGAAAATGCTTCGCAGGCTGGCGCGGCGGCGCCACGTGGGCGCCGGTGTCGCCCAGGCTGACGGCTGCCGCAAAGCCCGCAGCCCCACGGGCTGTGGGGCCACGCGAGTGGCTGCCAAAGAGCTTTCCAACGAGGCACGGCTTTCCCTCCTGACTCTTTGGCCGTGGGAGCTGTCGCCAGAGCGGCGGCCCTACCGGAAAATGCTTCGCAGGCTGGCGCAGCGGCGCAATGTGGGCGCCGGTGGCGCCGAGGCTGACGGCCGCCGCAAAGCCCACAGCCCCATGTGCTGTGGGGCCACGCGAGCGGCTGCCAAAGAGCTTTCCAACGAGGCACGGCTTTCCCTCCTGGCTCTTCGGGCGTGGGAGCTGTCGCCAGAGACGCGGCCCTACCGGAAAATGCTTCGCAGGCTGGCGCGGCGGTACCACGTGGGCGCCGGTGTCGCCCAGGTTGACGGCTGCCGCAAAGCCCGCAGCCCCACGGGCTGTGGGGCCACGCGAGCGGCTGCCAAAGAGCTTTCCAACGAGGCACGGCTTTCCCTCCTGGCTCTTCGGGCGTGGGAGCTGTCGCCAGAGACGCGGCCCTACCGGAAAATGCTTCGCAGGCTGGCGCGGCGGCGCCACGTGGGCGCCGGTGGCGCCGAGGCTGATGGCCGCCGCAAAGCCCGCAGCCCCATGGGCTGTGGGGCCACGCGAGCGGCTGCCAAAGAGCTTTCCAACGAGGCACGGCTTTCCCTGCTGGCTCTTCGGGCGTGGGAGCTGTCGCCAGAGCCGCGGCCCTACCGGAAAATGCTTCGCAGGCTGGCGCGGCGGTACCACGTGGGCGCCGGTGTCGCCCAGGCTGACGGCTGCCGCAAAGCCCGCAGCCCCACGGGCTGTGGGGCCACGCGAGCGGCTGCCAAAGAGCTTTCCAACGAGGCACGGCTTTCCCTCCTGGCTCTTCGGGCGTGGGAGCTGTCGCCAGAGACGCGGCCCTACCGGAAAATGCTTTGCAGGCTGGCGCGGCGGCCCGACGTGGGCGCCGGTGTCGCCCAGGCTGACGGCCGCCGCAAAGCCCGCAGCCCCACGGGCTGTGGGGCCACACGAGCGGCTGCCAAAGAGCTTTCCAACGAGGCACGGCTTTCCCTCCTGGCTCTTCGGGCGTGGGAGCTGTCGCCAGAGACGCGGCCCTACCGGAAAATGCTTCGCAGGCTGGCGCGGCGGCGCCACGTGGGCGCCGGTGGCGCCGAGGCTGACGGCCGCCGCAAAGCCCGCAGCCCCATGGGCTGTGGGGCCACGCGAGCGGCTGCCAAAGAGCTTTCCAACGAGGCACGGCTTTCCCTCCTGGCTCTTCGGGCGTGGGAGCTGTCGCCAGAGACGCGGCCCTACCGCAAAATGCTTCGCAGGCTGGCGCGGCGGCCCCACCTGGGCGCCGGTGGCGCCGAGGCTGACGGCCGCCGCAAAGCCCGCAGCCCCACAGGCTTTAGGGCCATGCGAGTGGCTGCCAAAGAGCTTTCCAACGAGGCACGGCTTTCCCTCCTGGCTCTTCGGGCGTGGGAGCTGTCGCCAGAGCCGCGGCCCTACCGGAAAATGCTTCGCAGGCTGGCGCGGCGGCCCGACTTGGGCGCCGGTGTCGCCCAGGCTGATGGCCGCCGGAAAGCCCGCAGCCCCACGGGCTATTGGGCCACATGAGTGGCTGCCAAAGAGCTTTCCAATGAGGCACGGCTTTCCCTCCTGGCTCTTCGGGCGTGGGAGCTGTCGCCAGAGCCGCGGCCTTACCGGAAAATGCTTCGCAGGCTGGCACGGCGGCCCGACGTGGGTGCCGGTGTCGCCCAGGCTGACGGCCGCCGGAAAGCCCGCAGCCCCACGGGCTATTGGGCCACATGAGTGGCTGCCAAAGAGCTTTCCAATGAGGCACGGCTTTCCCTCCTGGCTCTTCGGGCGTGGGAGCTGTCGCCAGAGCCGCGGCCTTACCGGAAAATGCTTTGCAGGCTGGCACGGCGGCCCGACGTGGGTGCCGGTGTCGCCCAGGCTGACGGCCGCCGCAAAGCCCGCAGCCCCACGGGCTGTGGGGCCACGCGAGCGACTGACAAAGAGCTTTCCAATGAGGCACGGCTTTCCCTCCTGGCTCTTCGGGCGTGGGAGCTGTCGCCAGAGCCGCGGCCCTACTAGAAAATGCTTCGCAGGCTGGCGCGGTGGCGCCACGTGGGCACCGGTGGCGCCCAGGCTGATGTCCGCCACAAAGCTCGCAGCCCCACGGGCTGTGGGTCCACGCGAGCGGCTGCCAAAGAGCTTTCCAACGAGGCACGGCTTTCCCTCCTGGCTCTTCGGCCGTGGGAGCTGTCGCCAGAGCCGCGGCCCTACCGGAAAATGCTTCGCACGCTGGCGCGGCGGCCCGACGTGGGTGCCGGTGTCGCCCAGGCTGACGGCCGCCGGAAAGCCCGCAGCCCCACGGGCTGTGGGGCCACGCGAGCGGCTGCCAAAGAGCTTTCCAACGAGGCACGGCTTTCCCTCCTGGCTCTTCGGGCGTGGGAGCTGTCGCCAGAGACGCGGCCCTACCGGAAAATGCTTCGCAGGCTGGCGCGGCGGCGCCACGTGGGCGCCGGTGTCGCCCAGGCTGACGGCTGCCGCAAAGCCCGCAGCCCCACGGGCTGTGGGGCCACGCGAGCGGCTGCCAAAGAGCTTTCCAACGAGGCACGGCTTTCCCTCCTGGCTCTTCGGGCGTGGGAGCTGTCGCCAGAGCCGCGGCCCTACCGGAAAATGCTTCGCAGGCTGGCGCGGCGGCGCCACGTGGGCGCCGGTGTCGCCCAGGCTGACGGCTGCCGCAAAGCCCGCAGCCCCACGGGCTGTGGGGCCACGCGAGCGGCTGCCAAAGAGCTTTCCAACGAGGCACGGCTTTCCCTCCTGGCTCTTCGGGCGTGGGAGCTGTCGCCAGAGCCGCGGCCCTACCGGAAAATGCTTTGCAGGCTGGCGCGGCGGCCCCACGTGGGCGCCGGTGTCGCCGAGGCTGACGGCCGCCGCAAAGCCCGCAGACCCACGGGCTGTGGGGCCACGCGAGCGGCTGCCAAAGAGCTTTCCAACGAGGCACGGCTTTCCCTCCTGGCTCTTCGGGCGTGGGAGCTGTCGCCAGAGCCGCGGCCCTACCGGAAAATGCTTCGCAGGCTGGTGCAGCGGTGCCACGTGGGCGCCGGTGGCACCGAGGCTGACGGCTGCCGGAAAGCCCGCAGCCCCACGGGCTGTGGGACCACGCGAGTGGCTGCCAAAGAGCTTTCCAACGAGGCACGGCTTTCCCTCCTGGCTCTTCGGGCGTGGGAGCTGTCGCCAGAGCCGCGGCCCTACCGGAAAATGCTTCGCAGGCTGGCGCGTCGGCATCACCTGGGTGCCGGTGTCGCCCAGGCTGACGGCCGCCGCAAAGCCCGCAGCCCCACAGGCTTTAGGGCCATGCGAGTGGCTGCTAAAGAGCTTTCCAACGAGGCACGGCTTTCCCTCCTGGCTCTTCGGGCGTGGGAGCTGTCGCCAGAGCCGCGGCCCTACCGGAAAATGCTTCGCAGGCTGGCGCGGCGGCCCAACGTGGGCGCTGGTGTCGCCCTGGCTGATGGCCGCCGCAAAGCCCGCAGCCCCACGGGCTGTGGGGCCACATGAGTGGCTGCCAAAGAGATTTCCAACGAGGCACGGCTTTCCCTCCTGGCTCTTCGGCCGTGGGAGCTGTCGCCAGAGACGCGGCCCTACCGGAAAATGCTTCGCAGGCTGGCGCAGCGGCGCAATGTGGGCGCCGGTGGCGCCGAGGCTGACGGCCGCCGCAAAGCCCGCAGCCCCACGGGCTGTGGGGCCACGCGAGCGGCTGCCAAAGAGCTTTCCAACGAGGCACGGCTTTCCCTCCTGGCTCTTCGGGCGTGGGAGCTGTCGCCAGAGACGCGGCCCTACCGGAAAATGCTTCGCAGGCTGGCGCGGCGGCATCACCTGGGCGCCGGTGTCGCCCAGGCTGACGGCTGCCGGAAAGCCCGCAGCCCCACAGGCTTTAGGGCCATGCGAGTGGCTGCCAAAGAGCTTTCCAATGAGGCACGGCTTTCCCTCCTGGCTCTTCGGGCGTGGGAGCTGTCGCCAGAGCCGCGGCCATACCGGAAAATGCTTCGCAGGCTGACGCGGCGGCCCGACGTGGGTGCCGGTGGCGCCCAGGCTGACGGCCGCCGGAAAGCCCGCAGCCCCACGGGCTGTGGGGCCACGCGAGCGGCTGCCAAAGAGCTTTCCAACGAGGCACGGCTTTCCCTCCTGGCTCTTCGGGCGTGGGAGCTGTCGCCAGAGCCGCGGCCCTACCGGAAAATGCTTTGCAGGCTGGCGCGGCGGCCCCACGTGGGCGCCGGTGTCACCCAGGCTGACGGCCGCCGCAAAGCCCACAGACCCACGGGCTGTGGGGCCACGCGAGCGGCGGCCAAAGAGCTTTCCAACGAGGCACGGCTTTCCCTCCTGGCTCTTCGGGCGTGGGAGCTGTCGCCAGAGACGCGGCCCTACCGGAAAATGCTTCGCAGGCTGGCGCGGCGGCGCCACGTGGGCGCCGGTGGCGCCGAGGCTGACGGCTGCCGGAAAGCCCGCAGCCCCACGGGCTTTAGGGCCATGCGAGTGGCTGCCAAAGAGCTTTCCAACGAGGCACGGCTTTCCCTCCTGGCTCTTCGGGCGTGGGAGCTGTCGCCAGAGCCACGGCCCTACCGGAAAATGCTTCGCAGGCTGGTGCGGCGGCGCATCGTGGGCGCCGGTGGCGCCGAGGCTGACGGCCGCCACAAAGCCCGCAGCCCCATGGGCTGTGGGGCCACGCGAGCGGCTGCCAAAGAGCTTTCCAACGAGGCACGGCTTTCCCTCCTGGCTCTTCGGGCGTGGGAGCTGTCGCCAGAGACGCGGCCCTACCGGAAAATGCTTCACAGGCTGGCGCGGCGGCATCACCTGGGCGCCGGTGTCGCCCAGGCTGACGGCTGCCGGAAAGCCCGCAGCCCCACAGGCTTTAGGGCCATGCGAGTGGCTGCCAAAGAGCTTTCCAACGAGGCACGGCTTTCCCTCCTGGCTCTTCGGGCGTGGGAGCTGTCGCCAGAGCCGCGGCCCTACCGGAAAATGCTTCGCACGCTGGCGCGGCGGCCCGACGTGGGTGCCGGTGTCGCCCAGGCTGACGGCTGCCGGAAAGCCCGCAGCCCCACAGGCTTTAGGGCCATGCGAGTGGCTGCCAAAGAGCTTTCCAACGAGGCACGGCTTTCCCTCCTGGCTCTTCGGCCGTGGGAGCTGTCGCCAGAGCCGCGGCCCTACCGGAAAATGCTTCGCACGCTGGCGCGGCGGCCCGACGTGGGTGCCGGTGTCGCCCAGGCTGACGGCCGCCGGAAAGCCCGCAGCCCCACGGGCTGTGGGGCCACGCGAGCGGCTGCCAAAGAGCTTTCCAACGAGGCACGGCTTTCCCTCCTGGCTCTTCGGGCGTGGGAGCTGTCGCCAGAGACGCGGCCCTACCGGAAAATGCTTCGCAGGCTGGCGCGGCGGCGCCACGTGGGCGCCGGTGTCGCCCAGGCTGACGGCTGCCGCAAAGCCCGCAGCCCCACGGGCTGTGGGGCCACGCGAGCGGCTGCCAAAGAGCTTTCCAACGAGGCACGGCTTTCCCTCCTGGCTCTTCGGGCGTGGGAGCTGTCGCCAGAGCCGCGGCCCTACCGGAAAATGCTTTGCAGGCTGGCGCGGCGGCCCCACGTGGGCGCCGGTGTCGCCGAGGCTGACGGCCGCCGCAAAGCCCGCAGACCCACGGGCTGTGGGGCCACGCGAGCGGCTGCCAAAGAGCTTTCCAACGAGGCACGGCTTTCCCTCCTGGCTCTTCGGGCGTGGGAGCTGTCGCCAGAGACGCGGCCCTACCGGAAAATGCTTCGCAGGCTGGCGCGGCGGCATCACCTGGGCGCCGGTGTCGCCCAGGCTGACGGCTGCCGGAAAGCCCGCAGCCCCACAGGCTTTAGGGCCATGCGAGTGGCTGCCAAAGAGCTTTCCAATGAGGCACGGCTTTCCCTCCTGGCTCTTCGGGCGTGGGAGCTGTCGCCAGAGCCGCGGCCATACCGGAAAATGCTTCGCAGGCTGGCGCGGCGGCCCGACGTGGGTGCCGGTGGCGCCCAGGCTGACGGCCGCCGGAAAGCCCGCAGCCCCACGGGCTGTGGGGCCACGCGAGCGGCTGCCAAAGAGCTTTCCAACGAGGCACGGCTTTCCCTCCTGGCTCTTCGGGCGTGGGAGCTGTCGCCAGAGCCGCGGCCCTACCGGAAAATGCTTTGCAGGCTGGCGCGGCGGCCCCACGTGGGCGCCGGTGTCGCCCAGGCTGACGGCCGCCGCAAAGCCCACAGACCCACGGGCTGTGGGGCCACGCGAGCGGCGGCCAAAGAGCTTTCCAACGAGGCACGGCTTTCCCTCCTGGCTCTTCGGGCGTGGGAGCTGTCGCCAGAGACGCGGCCCTACCGGAAAATGCTTCGCAGGCTGGCGCGTCGGCATCACCTGGGCGCCGGTGTCGCCCAGGCTGACGGCCGCCGCAAAGCCCGCAGCCCCACAGGCTTTAGGGCCATGCGAGTGGCTGCTAAAGAGCTTTCCAACGAGGCACGGCTTTCCCTCCTGGCTCTTCGGGCGTGGGAGCTGTCGCCAGAGCCGCGGCCCTACCGGAAAATGCTTCGCAGGCTGGCGCGGCGGCCCAACGTGGGCGCTGGTGTCGCCCTGGCTGATGGCCGCCGCAAAGCCCGCAGCCCCACGGGCTGTGGGGCCACATGAGTGGCTGCCAAAGAGATTTCCAACGAGGCACGGCTTTCCCTCCTGGCTCTTCGGGCGTGGGAGCTGTCGCCAGAGCCGCGGCCCTACCGGAAAATGCTTCGCAGGCTGGCGCAGCGGCGCAATGTGGGCGCCGGTGGCGCCGAGGCTGACGGCCGCCGCAAAGCCCGCAGCCCCACGGGCTGTGGGGCCACGCGAGCGGCTGCCAAAGAGCTTTCCAACGAGGCACGGCTTTCCCTCCTGGCTCTTCGGGCGTGGGAGCTGTCGCCAGAGCCGCGGCCCTACCGGAAAATGCTTCGCAGGCTGGCGCAGCGGCGCAATGTGGGCGCCGGTGGCGCCGAGGCTGACGGCCGCCGCAAAGCCCGCAGCCCCATGGGCTGTGGGGCCACGCGAGCGGCTGCTAAAGAGCTTTCCAACGAGGCACGGCTTTCCCTCCTGGCTCTTCGGGAGTGGGAGCTGTCGCCAGAGACGCGGCCCTACCGGAAAATGCTTCGCAGGCTGGCGCGGCGGCGCCACGTGGGCGCCGGTGGCGCCGAGGCTGACGGCTGCCGGAAAGCCCGCAGCCCCACGGGCTTTAGGGCCATGCGAGTGGCTGCCAAAGAGCTTTCCAACGAGGCACGGCTTTCCCTCCTGGCTCTTCGGGCGTGGGAGCTGTCGCCAGAGCCACGGCCCTACCGGAAAATGCTTCGCAGGCTGGTGCGGCGGCGCATCGTGGGCACCGGTGGCGCCGAGGCTGACGGCCGCCACACAGCCCGCAGCCCCATGGGCTGTGGGGCCACGCGAGCGGCTGCCAAAGAGCTTTCCAACGAGGCACGGCTTTCCCTCCTGGCTCTTCGGCCGTGGGAGCTGTCGCCAGAGACGCGGCCCTACCGGAAAATGCTTCGCAGGCTGGCGCGGCGGCATCACCTGGGCGCCGGTGTCGCCCAGGCTGACGGCTGCCGGAAAGCCCGCAGCCCCACGGGCTGTGGGGCCATGCGAGTGGCTGCCAAAGAGCTTTCCAACGAGGCACGGCTTTCCCTCCTGGCTCTTCGGCCGTGGGAGCTGTCGCCAGAGCCGCGGCCCTACCGGAAAATGCTTCGCAGGCTGGCGCGGCGGCCCGACGTGGGTGCCGGTGTCGCCCAGGCTGACGGCCGCAGCAAAGCCCGCAGCCCCACGGGCTGTGGGGCCACGCGAGCGGCTGCCAAAGAGCTTTCCAACGAGGCACGGCTTTCCCTCCTGGCTCTTCGGGCGTGGGAGCTGTCGCCAGAGCCGCGGCCCTACCGGAAAATGCTTCGCAGGCTGGCGCGGCGGCGCCACGTGGGCGCCGGTGTCGCCCAGGCTGACGGCTGCCGCAAAGCCCGCAGCCCCACGGGCTGTGGGGCCACGCGAGTGGCTGCCAAAGAGCTTTCCAACGAGGCACGGCTTTCCCTCCTGACTCTTTGGCCGTGGGAGCTGTCGCCAGAGCGGCGGCCCTACCGGAAAATGCTTCGCAGGCTGGCGCAGCGGCGCAATGTGGGCGCCGGTTGCGCCGAGGCTGACGGCCGCCGCAAAGCCCGCAGCCCCATGTGCTGTGGGGCCACGCGAGCGGCTGCCAAAGAGGTTTCCAATGAGGCACGGCTTTCCCTCCTGACTCTTTGGCCGTGGGAGCTGTCGCCAGACAGGCGGCCCTACCGGAAAATGCTTCGCAGGCTGGCGCGGCGGCGCCACGTGGGCGCCGGTGGCGCCAAGGCTGACGGCTGCCGCAAAGCCCGCAGCCCCACGGGCTGTGGGGCCACGCGAGCGGCTGCCAAAGAGCTTTCCAACGAGGCACGGCTTTCCCTCCTGGCTCTTCGGGCGTGGGAGCTGTCGCCAGAGCCGTGGCCCTACCGGAAAATGCTTCGCAGGCTGGTGCGGCGGCCCCACGTGGGCGCCAGTGGCGCCGAGGCTGACGGCCGCCGCAAAGCCCGCAGCCCCACGGGCTGTGGGGCCACGCGAGCGGCTGCCAAAGTGCTTTCCAACGAGGCACGGCTTTCCCTCCTGGCTCTTCGGGCGTGGGAGCTGTCGCCAGAGACGCGGCCCTACCGGAAAATGCTTCGCAGGCTGGCGCGGCGGCATCACCTGGGCGCCGGTGTCGCCCAGGCTGACGGCTGCCGGAAAGCCCGCAGCCCCACAGGCTTTAGGGCCATGCGAGTGGCTGCCAAAGAGCTTTCCAATGAGGCACGGCTTTCCCTCCTGGCTCTTCGGGCGTGGGAGCTGTCGCCAGAGCCGCGGCCATACCGGAAAATGCTTCGCAGGCTGGCGCGGCGGCCCGACGTGGGTGCCGGTGGCGCCCAGGCTGACGGCCGCCGGAAAGCCCGCAGCCCCACGGGCTGTGGGGCCACGCGAGCGGCTGCCAAAGAGCTTTCCAACGAGGCACGGCTTTCCCTCCTGGCTCTTCGGGCGTGGGAGCTGTCGCCAGAGACGCGGCCCTACCGGAAAATGCTTCGCAGGCTGGCGCGGCGGCGCCACGTGGGCGCCGGTGTCGCCCAGGCTGACGGCTGCCGCAAAGCCCGCAGCCCCACGGGCTGTGGGGCCACGCGAGTGGCTGCCAAAGAGCTTTCCAACGAGGCACGGCTTTCCCTCCTGACTCTTTGGCCGTGGGAGCTGTCGCCAGAGCGGCGGCCCTACCGGAAAATGCTTCGCAGGCTGGCGCAGCGGCGCAATGTGGGCGCCGGTGGCGCCGAGGCTGACGGCCGCCGCAAAGCCCACAGCCCCATGTGCTGTGGGGCCACGCGAGCGGCTGCCAAAGAGCTTTCCAACGAGGCACGGCTTTCCCTCCTGGCTCTTCGGGCGTGGGAGCTGTCGCCAGAGACGCGGCCCTACCGGAAAATGCTTCGCAGGCTGGCGCGGCGGTACCACGTGGGCGCCGGTGTCGCCCAGGTTGACGGCTGCCGCAAAGCCCGCAGCCCCACGGGCTGTGGGGCCACGCGAGCGGCTGCCAAAGAGCTTTCCAACGAGGCACGGCTTTCCCTCCTGGCTCTTCGGGCGTGGGAGCTGTCGCCAGAGCCGCGGCCCTACCGGAAAATGCTTCGCAGGCTGGCGCGGCGGCCCGACTTGGGCGCCGGTGTCGCCCAGGCTGATGGCCGCCGGAAAGCCCGCAGCCCCACGGGCTATTGGGCCACATGAGCGGCTGCCAAAGAGCTTTCCAATGAGGCACGGCTTTCCCTCCTGGCTCTTCGGGCGTGGGAGCTGTCGCCAGAGCCGCGGCCCTACCGGAAAATGCTTCGCAGGCTGGCGCAGCGGCGCATCGTGGGCGCCGGTGGCGCTGAGGCTGACGGCCGCCACAAAGCCCGCAGCCCCATGGGCTGTGGGGCCACGCGAGCGGCTGCCAAAGAGCTTTCCAACGAGGCACGGCTTTCCCTCCTGGCTCTTCGGGCGTGGGAGCTGTCGCCAGAGACGCGGCCCTACCGGAAAATGCTTCGCAGGCTGGCGCGGCGGCATCACCTGGGCGCCGGTGTCGCCCAGGCTGACGGCTGCCGGAAAGCCCGCAGCCCCACAGGCTTTAGGGCCATGCGAGTGGCTGCCAAAGAGCTTTCCAACGAGGCACGGCTTTCCCTCCTGGCTCTTCGGGCGTGGGAGCTGTCGCCAGAGCCGCGGCCCTACCGGGAAATGCTTCGCAGGCTGGCGCGGCGGCCCGACGTGGGTGCCGGTGGCGCCCAGGCTGACGGCCGCCGGAAAGCCCGCAGCCCCACGGGCTGTGGGGCCACGCGAGCGGCTGCCAAAGAGCTTTCCAACGAGGCACGGCTTTCCCTCCTGGCTCTTCGGGCGTGGGAGCTGTCGCCAGAGACGCGGCCCTACCGGAAAATGCTTCGCAGGCTGGCGCGGCGGCGCCACGTGGGCGCCGGTGTCGCCCAGGCTGACGGCTGCCGCAAAGCCCGCAGCCCCACGGGCTGTGGGGCCACGCGAGTGGCTGCCAAAGAGCTTTCCAACGAGGCACGGCTTTCCCTCCTGACTCTTTGGCCGTGGGAGCTGTCGCCAGAGCGGCGGCCCTACCGGAAAATGCTTCGCAGGCTGGCGCAGCGGCGCAATGTGGGCGCCGGTGGCGCCGAGGCTGACGGCCGCCGCAAAGCCCACAGCCCCATGTGCTGTGGGGCCACGCGAGCGGCTGCCAAAGAGCTTTCCAACGAGGCACGGCTTTCCCTCCTGGCTCTTCGGGCGTGGGAGCTGTCGCCAGAGACGCGGCCCTACCGGAAAATGCTTCGCAGGCTGGCGCGGCGGTACCACGTGGGCGCCGGTGTCGCCCAGGTTGACGGCTGCCGCAAAGCCCGCAGCCCCACGGGCTGTGGGGCCACGCGAGCGGCTGCCAAAGAGCTTTCCAACGAGGCACGGCTTTCCCTCCTGGCTCTTCGGGCGTGGGAGCTGTCGCCAGAGACGCGGCCCTACCGGAAAATGCTTCGCAGGCTGGCGCGGCGGCGCCACGTGGGCGCCGGTGGCGCCGAGGCTGATGGCCGCCGCAAAGCCCGCAGCCCCATGGGCTGTGGGGCCACGCGAGTGGCTGCCAAAGAGCTTTCCAACGAGGCACGGCTTTCCCTGCTGGCTCTTCGGGCGTGGGAGCTGTCGCCAGAGCCGCGGCCCTACCGGAAAATGCTTCGCAGGCTGGCGCGGCGGTACCACGTGGGCGCCGGTGTCGCCCAGGCTGACGGCTGCCGCAAAGCCCGCAGCCCCACGGGCTGTGGGGCCACGCGAGCGGCTGCCAAAGAGCTTTCCAACGAGGCACGGCTTTCCCTCCTGGCTCTTCGGGCGTGGGAGCTGTCGCCAGAGACGCGGCCCTACCGGAAAATGCTTTGCAGGCTGGCGCGGCGGCCCGACGTGGGCGCCGGTGTCGCCCAGGCTGACGGCCGCCGCAAAGCCCGCAGCCCCACGGGCTGTGGGGCCACACGAGCGGCTGCCAAAGAGCTTTCCAACGAGGCACGGCTTTCCCTCCTGGCTCTTCGGGCGTGGGAGCTGTCGCCAGAGACGCGGCCCTACCGGAAAATGCTTCGCAGGCTGGCGCGGCGGCGCCACGTGGGCGCCGGTGGCGCCGAGGCTGACGGCCGCCGCAAAGCCCGCAGCCCCATGGGCTGTGGGGCCACGCGAGCGGCTGCCAAAGAGCTTTCCAACGAGGCACGGCTTTCCCTCCTGGCTCTTCGGGCGTGGGAGCTGTCGCCAGAGACGCGGCCCTACCGCAAAATGCTTCGCAGGCTGGCGCGGCGGCCCCACCTGGGCGCCGGTGGCGCCGAGGCTGACGGCCGCCGCAAAGCCCGCAGCCCCACAGGCTTTAGGGCCATGCGAGTGGCTGCCAAAGAGCTTTCCAACGAGGCACGGCTTTCCCTCCTGGCTCTTCGGGCGTGGGAGCTGTCGCCAGAGCCGCGGCCCTACCGGAAAATGCTTCGCAGGCTGGCGCGGCGGCCCGACTTGGGCGCCGGTGTCGCCCAGGCTGATGGCCGCCGGAAAGCCCGCAGCCCCACGGGCTATTGGGCCACATGAGTGGCTGCCAAAGAGCTTTCCAATGAGGCACGGCTTTCCCTCCTGGCTCTTCGGGCGTGGGAGCTGTCGCCAGAGCCGCGGCCTTACCGGAAAATGCTTCGCAGGCTGGCACGGCGGCCCGACGTGGGTGCCGGTGTCGCCCAGGCTGACGGCCGCCGGAAAGCCCGCAGCCCCACGGGCTATTGGGCCACATGAGTGGCTGCCAAAGAGCTTTCCAATGAGGCACGGCTTTCCCTCCTGGCTCTTCGGGCGTGGGAGCTGTCGCCAGAGCCGCGGCCTTACCGGAAAATGCTTTGCAGGCTGGCACGGCGGCCCGACGTGGGTGCCGGTGTCGCCCAGGCTGACGGCCGCCGCAAAGCCCGCAGCCCCACGGGCTGTGGGGCCACGCGAGCGACTGACAAAGAGCTTTCCAATGAGGCACGGCTTTCCCTCCTGGCTCTTCGGGCGTGGGAGCTGTCGCCAGAGCCGCGGCCCTACTAGAAAATGCTTCGCAGGCTGGCGCGGTGGCGCCACGTGGGCACCGGTGGCGCCCAGGCTGATGTCCGCCACAAAGCTCGCAGCCCCACGGGCTGTGGGTCCACGCGAGCGGCTGCCAAAGAGCTTTCCAACGAGGCACGGCTTTCCCTCCTGGCTCTTCGGGCGTGGGAGCTGTCGCCAGAGACGCGGCCCTACCGGAAAATGCTTTGCAGGCTGGCGCGGCGGCCCGACGTGGGCACCGATGGCGCCGAGGCTGATGGCCGCCGGAAAGCCCGCAGCCCCACGGGCTGTGGGGCCACGCGTGCGGCTGCCAAAGAGCTTTCCAACGAGGCACGGCTTTCCCTCCTGGCTCTTTGGGCGTGGGAGCTGTCACCAGAGACGCGGCCCTACCGGAAAAGGCTTCGCAGGCTAGCCCGGTGGCGCCACGTGGGCGCCGGTGGCGCCGAGGCTGACGACCGCCGCAAAGCCCACAGCCCCACAGGCTTTAGGGCCATGCCAGTGGCTGCCAAAGAGCTTTCCAATGAGGCACGGCTTTCCCTCCTGGCTCTTCGGGCGTGGGAGCTGTCGCCAGAGCCGCGGCCCTACCGGAAAATGCTTCGCAGGCTGGCGCCGCGGCGCAACGTGAGCGTCGGTGGCGCTGAGGCTGATGGCCGCCGCAAAGCCTGCAGCTCCACGGGCTGTGGGGCCACGCGAGCGGCTGCCAAAGAGCTTTCCAACGAGGCACGGCTTTCCCTCCTGGCTCTTCGGCCGCGGGAGCTGTCGCCAGAGCCGCGGCCCTACCGGAAAATGCTTTGCAGGCTGGTGCAGTGGCGCAACGTGGGCGCCGGTGGCGCTGAGGCTGACGGCCGCCGCAAAGCCCGCAGCCCCACGGGCTGTGGGGCCACGCGAGCGGCTGCCAAAGAGCTTTCCAACGAGGCACGGCTTTCCCTCCTGGCTCTTCGGGCGTGGGAGCTGTCGCCAGAGACGCGGCCCTACCGGAAAATGCTTCGCAGGCTAGCGCGGCGGCGCCACGTGGGCGCCGGTGGCGCTGAGGCTGACGGCCGCCGCAAAGCCCGCAGCCCCACGGGCTGTGGGGCCACGTGAGCGACTGCCAAAGAGCTTTCCAATGAGGCACGGCTTTCCCTCCTGGCTCTTCGGCCGTGGGAGCTGTCGCCAGAGACGAGGCCCTACCGGAAAATGCTTCGCAGGCTGGCGCGGCGGCCCGACATGGGCGCCGATAGCGCCGAGGCTGACGGCCGCCGAAAAGCCCACAGCCCCACGGGCTGTGGGGCCACGCGTGCGGCTGCCAAAGAGCTTTCCAACGAGGCACGGCTTTCCCTCCTGGCTCTTTGGGCGTGGGAGCTGTCACCAGAGACGCGGCCCTACCGGAAAAGGCTTCGCAGGCTAGCGCGGCGGCGCCACGTGGGCGCCGGTGGCGCAGAGGCTGACGGACGCCGCAAAGCCCGCAGCCCCACAGGCTTTAGGGCCATGCGAGTGGCTGCCAAAGAGCTTTCCAATGAGGCACGGCTTTCCCTCCTGGCTCTTCGGGCGTGGGAGCTGTCGCCAGAGCCGTGGCCCTACCGGAAAATGCTTTGCAGGCTGGCACGGCGGCGCAATGTGGGTGCCGGTGTCGTCCAGGCTGACGGCCGCCGCAAAGCCCGCAGGCCCACGGGCTGTGGGGCCACGCGAGCGACTGCCAAAGGGCTTTCCAATGAGGCACGGCTTTCCCTCCTGGCTCTTCGGGCGTGGGAGCTGTCGCCAGAGCCGCGGCCCTACCGGAAAATGCTTTGCAGGCTGGCGCGGTGGCGCCACGTGGGCACCGGTGGCGCCCAAGCTGACGGCCGCCGCAAAGCCCGCAGCCCCACGGGCTGTGGGGCCACGCGAGCGGCTGCCAAAGAGCTTTCCAACGAGGCACGGCTTTCCCTCCTGGCTCTTCGGGCGTGGGAGCTGTCGCCAGAGACGCGGCCCTACCGGAAAATGTTTCGCAGGCTGGCGCGGCGGCCCGACGATGGCGCCGGTGGCGCTGAGGCTGACGGCCGCCGCAAAGCCCGCAGCCCCACGGGCTGTGGGGCCACGCGAGCGGCTGCCAAAGAGCTTTCCAACGAGGCACGGCTTTCCCTCCTGGCTCTTCGGGCGTGGGAGCTGTCGCCAGAGCCGCGGCCCTACCGGAAAATGCTTCGCAGGCTGGCGCGGCGGCCCCACGTGGGTGCCAGTGGCGCCGAGGCTGACGGCTGCCGCAAAGCCCGCAGCCCCACGGGCTGTGGGGCCACGCGAGCGGCTGCCAAAGAGCTTTCCAACGAGGCACGGCTTTCCCTCCTGGCTCTTCGGGCGTGGGAGCTGTCGCCAGAGCCGTGGCCCTACCGGAAAATGCTTCGCAGGCTGGCGCGGTGGCGCCACGTGGGCGCCGGTGGCGCCCAGGCTGATGTCCGCCACAAAGCTCGCAGCCCCACGGGCTGTGGGGCCACGCGAGCGTCTGCCAAAGAGCTTTCCAACGAGGCACGGCTTTCCCTCCTGGCTCTTCGGGCGTGGGAGCTGTCGCCAGAGCAGTAGCCCTACCGGAAAATGCTTTGCAGGCTGGCACGGCGGCCCGACGTGGGCGCCGGTGCCGCCCAGGCTGACGGCCGCCGCAAAGCCCGCAGCCCCACGGGCTGTGGGGCCACGCGAGCGACTGCCAAAGAGCTTTCCAACGAGGCATGGCTTTCCCTCCTGGCTCTTCGGGCGTGGGAGCTGTCGCCAGAGACGCGGCCCTACCGGAAAATGCTTCGCAGGCTGGCGCCGCGGCCCCACGTGGGCGCCGGTGTCGCCCAGGCTGATGGCCGCCGCAAAGCCTGCAGCTCCACGGGCTGTGGGGCCACGCGAGCGGCTGCCAAAGAGCTTTCCAACGAGGCACGGCTTTCCCTCCTGGCTCTTTGGGCGTGGGAGCTGTCGCCAGAGCCGCGGCCCTACGGGAAAATGCTTCACAGGCTGGCGCAGCGGCCCCACGTGGGCGCCAGTGGCGCCTAGGCTGACGGCTGCCGCAAAGCCCGCAGCCCCACGGGCTGTGGGGCCACGCGAGCGACTGCCAAAGAGCTTTCCAATGAGGCACGGCTTTCCCTCCTGGCTCTTCGGCCGTGGGAGCTGTCGCCAGAGACGCGGCCCTACCGGAAAATGCTTCGCAGGCTGGCGCGGTGGCGCCACTTGGGCACCGGTGGCGCCCAGGCTGATGTCCGCCACAAAGCTCGCAGCCCCACGGGCTGTGGGGCCACGCGAGCGGCTGCCAAAGAGCTTTCAAACGAGGCACGGCTTTCCCTCCTGGCTCTTCAGGCGTGGGAGCTGTCGCCAGAGCCGCGGCCCTACTGGAAAATGCTTTGCAGGCTGGCGTGGCGGCCCGACGTGGGCGCCGATGGTGCCGAGGCTGACGTTCGCCGCAAAGCCCGCAGCCCCACGGGCTGTGGGGCCACGCGAGTGGCTGCCAAAGAGCTTTCCAACGAGGCACGGCTTTCCCTCCTTGCTCTTCGGCCGTGGGAGCTGTCGCCAGAGCCGCGGCCCTACTGGAAAATGCTTCGCAGGCTGGCGCAGCGGCCCCACGTGGGTTCCAGTGGCGCCTAGGCTGACGGCTGCCGCAAAGCCCGCAGCCCCACGGGCTGTGGGGCCATGCGAGCGGCTGCCAAAGAGCTTTCCAACGAGGCACGGCTTTCCCTCCTGGCTCTTCGGGCGTGGCAGCTGTCGCCAGAGACGCGGCCCTACTGGAAAATGCTTCGCAGGCTGGCGCGGCGGGGCAACGTGGGCGCCGGTGTCGCCGAGGCTGACGGCCGCCGCAAAGCCCGCAGCCCCACGGGCTGTGGGGCCACGCGAGTGACTGCCAAAGAGCTTTCCAACGAGGCACGGCTTTCCCTCCTGGCTCTTCGGGCGTGGGAGCTGTCGCCAGAGACGCGGCCCTACCGGAAAATGCTTCGCAGGGTGGCGCAGCGGCCCCATGTGGGTGCCAGTGGCGCAGAGGCTGCCGGCTGCCGCAAAGCCCGTAGCCCCACGGGCTGTGGGGCCACGCGAGCGGCTGCCAAAGAGCTTTGCAATGAGGCACGGCTTTCCCTCCTGGCTCTTTGGGCGTGGGAGCTGTCGCCAGAGCCGCGGCCCTACCGGAAAATGCTTCGCAGGCTGGCGCAGCGGCGCATTGTGGGCGCCGGTGGCACTGAGGCTGACGGCTGCTGCAAAGCCCGAAGCCGCATGGGCTGTGGGGCCACGCGAGCGGCTGCCAAAGAGCTTTCCAATGAGGCACGGCTTTCCCTCCTGGCTCTTCGGGCGTGGAAGCTGTCGCCAGAACCGCGGCCCTACCCGAAAATGCTTTGCAGGCTGGCGCGGCGGCCCCACGTGGGCGCCGGTGTCGCCGAGGCTGATGGGTGCCGCAAAGCCCGTAGTCCCACGGGCTGTGGGGCCACGCGAGCGACTGCCAAAGAGCTTTGCAATGAGGCACGGCTTTCCCTCCTTGCTCTTCGGGCGTGGGAGCTGTCGCCAGAGCCGCGGCCCTACTGGAAAATGCTTCGCAGGCTGGTGCAGCGGTGCCACGTGGGCGCCGGTGGCGCCGAGGCTGACGGCTGCCACAAAGCCCGCAGCCCCACGGGCTGTGGGGCCACGCGAACGGCTGCCAAAGAGCTTTCCAACGAGGCACGGCTTTCCCTCCTGGCTCTTCGGGCGTGGGAGCTGTCGCCAGAGCCGCGGCCCTACCGGAAAATGCTTCGCAGGTTGGCGCGGCAGAGCCACATGGGAGCCGGTGGCGTCGAGGCTGACGGCCGCCGGAAAGCCCGCAGCCCCACGGGCTTTAGGGCCATGCGAGTGGCTGCCAAAGAGCTTTCCAACGAGGCACGGCTTTCCCTCCTGGCTCTTCGGCCGTGGGAGCTGTCGCCAGAGCCGCGGCCCTACCGGAAAATGCTTCGCAGGCTGGCGCGGCGGCCCCACGTGGGCGCCGGTGGCGCCGAGGCTGACGGCCGCCGCAAAGCCCGCAGCCCCACGGGCTGTGGGGCCACGCGAGCGGCTGCTAAAGAGCTTTCCAACGAGGCACGGCTTTCCCTCCTGGCTCTTCGGGCGTGGGAGCTGTCGCCAGAGCCGCGGCCCTACCGGAAAATGCTTCGCAGGCTGGCGCGGCAGCGCCACGTGGGCACCGGTGTCGCCGAGGCTGACGGCTGCCGCAAAGCCCGCAGCCCCACGGGCTGTGGGGCCACGCGTGCGGCTGCCAAAGAGCTTTCCAACGAGGCACGGCTTTCGCTCCTGGCTCTTCGGGCGTGGGAGCTCTCGACAGAGCCGCGGCCCTACAGGAAAATGCTTCGCAGGCTGGCGCTGCGGCCCCACCTGGGCGCCAGTGGAGCCCAGGCTGACGGCCGCCGGAAACCCCGCAGCCCCACGGGCTTTAGGGCCATGCGAGTGGCTGCCAAAGAGCTTTCCAACGAGGCACGGCTTTCCCTCCTGGCTCTTCGGGCGTGGGAGCTGTCGCCAGAGACGCGGCCCTACCGGAAAATGCTTCGCAGGCTGGCGCGGCGGCCCGAGGTGGGCGCCGATGGCGCCGAGGCTGATGGCCGCCGGAAAGCCCGCAGCCCCACGGGCTGTGGGGCCACGCGAGTGGCTGCCAAAGAGCTTTCCAACGAGGCACGGCATTCCCTCCTTGCTCTTCGGCCGTGGGAGCTGTCGCCAGAGCCGCGGCCCTACCGGAAAATGCTTCGCAGGCTGGCGCAGCGGCCCCACGTGCGTGCCAGTGGCGCCGAGGCTGACGGGTGCCGCAAAGCCCGCAGCCCCACGGGCTGTGGGGCCACTCGAGCGGCTACCAAAGAGCTTTCCAACGAGGCATGGCTTTCCCTCCTAGCTCTTCGGGCGTGGGAGCTGTCGCCAGAGCCGCAGCCCTACCGGAAAATGCTTCGCAGGGTGGTGCAGTGGCGCAACGTGGGCGCCGGTGGCGCCGAGGCTGACGGCCGCCGCAAAGCCCGCAGCCCCATGGGCTGTGGGGCCACGCGAGCGGCTGCCAAAGAGCTTTCCAACGAGGCACGGCTTTCCCTCCTGGCTCTTCGGGCGTGGGAGCTGTCGCCAGAGACGCGGCCCTACCGGAAAATGCTTCGCAGGCTGGCGCAGCGGCCCGACGTGGGCGCCGGTGGCGCTGAGGCTGACGGCCGCCGCAAAGGCCGCAGCCCCACGGGCTGTGGGGCCATGCGAGCGGCTGCCAAAGAGCTTTCCAACGAGGCACGGCTTTCCCTCCTGGCTCTTCGGGCGTGGGAGCTGTCGCCAGAGCCGTGGCCCTACCGGAAAATGCTTCGCAGGCTGGCGCGGCGGCCCCACGTGGGTGCCAGTGGCGCCGAGGCTGACGGCTGCCGCAAAGCCCGCAGCCCCACGGGCTGTGGGGCCACGCGAGCGGCTGCCAAAGAGCTTTCCAACGAGGCACGGCTTTCCCTCCTGGCTCTTCGGGCGTGGGAGCTGTCGCCAGAGCCGTGGCCCTACCGGAAAATGCTTCGCAGGCTGGCGCGGTGGCGCCACGTGGGCGCCGGTGGCGCCCAGGCTGATGTCCGCCACAAAGCTCGCAGCCCCACGGGCTGTGGGGCCACGCGAGCGGCTGCCAAAGAGCTTTCCAACGAGGCACGGCTTTCCCTCCTGGCTCTTCGGGCGTGGGAGCTGTCGCCAGAGCCGTAGCCCTACCGGAAAATGCTTTGCAGGCTGGCACGGCGGCCCGACGTGGGCGCCGGTGCCGCCCAGGCTGACGGCCGCCGCAAAGCCCGCAGCCCCACGGGCTGTGGGGCCACGCGAGCGACTGCCAAAGAGCTTTCCAACGAGGCACGGCTTTCCCTCCTGGCTCTTCGGCCGTGGGAGCTGTCGCCAGAGACGCGGCCCTACCGGAAAATGCTTCGCAGGCTGGCGCCGCGGCGCAACGTGAGCGTCGGTGGCGCCGAGGCTGATGGCCGCCGCAAAGCCTGCAGCTCCACGGGCTGTGGGGCCACGCGAGCGGCTGCCAAAGAGCTTTCCAATGAGGCACGGCTTTCCCTCCTGGCTCTTCGGCCGTGGGAGCTGTCGCCAGAGACGCGGCCCTACCGGAAAATGCTTCGCAGGCTGGCGCGGTGGCGCCACTTGGGCACCGGTGGCGCCCAGGCTGATGTCCGCCACAAAGCTCGCAGCCCCACGGGCTGTGGGGCCACGCGAGCGGCTGCCAAAGAGCTTTCAAACGAGGCACGGCTTTCCCTCCTGGCTCTTCAGGCGTGGGAGCTGTCGCCAGAGCCGCGGCCCTACTGGAAAATGCTTTGCAGGCTGGCGTGGCGGCCCGACGTGGGCGCCGATGGTGCCGAGGCTGACGTTCGCCGCAAAGCCCGCAGCCCCACGGGCTGTGGGGCCACGCGAGTGGCTGCCAAAGAGCTTTCCAACGAGGCACGGCTTTCCCTCCTTGCTCTTCGGCCGTGGGAGCTGTCGCCAGAGCCGCGGCCCTACTGGAAAATGCTTCGCAGGCTGGCGCAGCGGCCCCACGTGGGTTCCAGTGGCGCCTAGGCTGACGGCTGCCGCAAAGCCCGCAGCCCCACGGGCTGTGGGGCCATGCGAGCGGCTGCCAAAGAGCTTTCCAACGAGGCACGGCTTTCCCTCCTGGCTCTTCGGGCGTGGCAGCTGTCGCCAGAGACGCGGCCCTACTGGAAAATGCTTCGCAGGCTGGCGCGGCGGGGCAACGTGGGCGCCGGTGTCGCCGAGGCTGACGGCCGCCGCAAAGCCCGCAGCCCCACGGGCTGTGGGGCCACGCGAGTGACTGCCAAAGAGCTTTCCAACGAGGCACGGCTTTCCCTCCTGGCTCTTCGGGCGTGGGAGCTGTCGCCAGAGACGCGGCCCTACCGGAAAATGCTTCGCAGGGTGGCGCAGCGGCCCCATGTGGGTGCCAGTGGCGCAGAGGCTGCCGGCTGCCGCAAAGCCCGTAGCCCCACGGGCTGTGGGGCCACGCGAGCGGCTGCCAAAGAGCTTTGCAATGAGGCACGGCTTTCCCTCCTGGCTCTTTGGGCGTGGGAGCTGTCGCCAGAGCCGCGGCCCTACCGGAAAATGCTTCGCAGGCTGGCGCAGCGGCGCATTGTGGGCGCCGGTGGCACTGAGGCTGACGGCTGCTGCAAAGCCCGAAGCCGCATGGGCTGTGGGGCCACGCGAGCGGCTGCCAAAGAGCTTTCCAATGAGGCACGGCTTTCCCTCCTGGCTCTTCGGGCGTGGAAGCTGTCGCCAGAACCGCGGCCCTACCCGAAAATGCTTTGCAGGCTGGCGCGGCGGCCCCACGTGGGCGCCGGTGTCGCCGAGCCTGATGGGTGCCGCAAAGCCCGTAGTCCCACGGGCTGTGGGGCCACGCGAGCGACTGCCAAAGAGCTTTGCAATGAGGCACGGCTTTCCCTCCTTGCTCTTCGGGCGTGGGAGCTGTCGCCAGAGCCGCGGCCCTACTGGAAAATGCTTCGCAGGCTGATGCAGCGGTGCCACGTGGGCGCCGGTGGCGCCGAGGCTGACGGCTGCCACAAAGCCCGCAGCCCCACGGGCTGTGGGGCCACGCGAGCGGCTGCCAAAGAGCTTTCCAACGAGGCACGGCTTTCCCTCCTGGCTCTTCGGGCGTGGGAGCTGTCGCCAGAGCCGCGGCCCTACCGGAAAATGCTTCGCAGGTTGGTGCAGCGGCGTCACGAGGGCGCCGGTGGCGCCGAGGCTGCCGGCCGCCGGAAAGCCCGCAGCCCCACGGGCTGTGGGGCCACGCGAGCGGCTGCCAAAGAGCTTTCCAACGAGGCACAGCTTTCCCTCCTGGCTCTTCGGGCGTGGGAGCTGTCGCCAGAGCCGCGGCCCTACCGGAAAATGCTTCGCAGGCTGGCGCGGCAGAGCCACATGGGAGCCGGTGGCGTCGAGGCTGACGGCCGCCGGAAAGCCCGCAGCCCCACGGGCTTTAGGGCCATGCGAGTGGCTGCCAAAGAGCTTTCCAACGAGGCACGGCTTTCCCTCCTGGCTCTTCGGGCGTGGGAGCTGTCGCCAGAGCCGCGGCCCTACCGGAAAATGCTTCGCAGTCTGGCGCGGCGGCCCCACGTGGGCGCCGGTGGCGCCGAGGCTGACGGCCGCCGCAAAGCCCGCAGCCCCACGGGCTGTGGGGCCACGCGAGCGGCTGCCAAAGAGCTTTCCAACGAGGCACGGCTTTCCCTCCTGGCTCTTCGGGCGTGGGAGCTGTCGCCAGAGCCGCGGCCCTACCGGAAAATGCTTCGCAGGCTGGCGCGGCAGCGCCACGTGGGCACCGGTGTCGCCGAGGCTGACGGCTGCCGCAAAGCCCGCAGCCCCACGGGCTGTGGGGCCACGCGTGCGGCTGCCAAAGAACTTTCCAATGAGGCACGGCTTTCCCTCCTGGCTCTTCGGGCGTGGGAGCTGTCGCCAGAGACGCGGCCCTACCGGAAAATGCTTCACAGGCTGGTGCACCGGCGCCATGTGGTCGCAGGTGGCACCGAGGCTGACGGCCGCCGCAAATCCCGCAGCCCCACGGGCTGTGGGGCCACGCGAGCGGCTGCCAAAGAGCTTTCCAACGAGGCACGGCTTTCGCTCCTGGCTCTTCGGGCGTGGGAGCTCTCGACAGAGCCGCGGCCCTACAGGAAAATGCTTCGCAGGCTGGCGCTGCGGCCCCACCTGGGCGCCAGTGGAGCCCAGGCTGACGGCCGCCGGAAACCCCGCAGCCCCACGGGCTTTAGGGCCATGCGAGTGGCTGCCAAAGAGCTTTCCAACGAGGCACGGCTTTCCCTCCTGGCTCTTCGGGCGTGGGAGCTGTCGCCAGAGACGCGGCCCTACCGGAAAATGCTTCGCAGGCTGGCGCGGCGGCCCGAGGTGGGCGCCGATGGCGCCGAGGCTGATGGCCGCCGGAAAGCCCGCAGCCCCACGGGCTGTGGGGCCACGCGAGTGGCTGCCAAAGAGCTTTCCAACGAGGCACGGCATTCCCTCCTTGCTCTTCGGCCGTGGGAGCTGTCGCCAGAGCCGCGGCCCTACCGGAAAATGCTTCGCAGGCTGGCGCAGCGGCCCCACGTGCGTGCCAGTGGCGCCGAGGCTGACGGGTGCCGCAAAGCCCGCAGCCCCACGGGCTGTGGGGCCACTCGAGCGGCTACCAAAGAGCTTTCCAACGAGGCATGGCTTTCCCTCCTAGCTCTTCGGGCGTGGGAGCTGTCGCCAGAGCCGCAGCCCTACCGGAAAATGCTTCGCAGGGTGGTGCAGTGGCGCAACGTGGGCGCCGGTGGCGCCGAGGCTGACGGCCGCCGCAAAGCCCGCAGCCCCATGGGCTGTGGGGCCACGCGAGCGGCTGCCAAAGAGCTTTCCAACGAGGCACGGCTTTCCCTCCTGGCTCTTCGGGCGTGGGAGCTGTCGCCAGAGACGCGGCCCTACCGGAAAATGCTTCGCAGGCTGGCGCAGCGGCCCGACGTGGGCGCCGGTGGCGCTGAGGCTGACGGCCGCCGCAAAGGCCGCAGCCCCACGGGCTGTGGGGCCACGCGAGCGGCTGCCAAAGAGCTTTCCAACGAGGCACGGCTTTCCCTCCTGGCTCTTCGGGCGTGGGAGCTGTCGCCAGAGCCGCGGCCCTACCTGAAAATGCTTCACAGGCTGGCGTGGCGGCCCCACGTGGGCGCCGGTGGCTCTGAGGCTGACGGCCGCCGCAAAGCCAGCAGCCCCATGGGCTGTGGGGCCACGCGAGCGGCTGCCAAAGAGCTTTCCAACGAGGCACGGCTTTCCCTTCTAGCTCTTCGGGCGTGGGAGCTGTCGTCAGAGCCGCGGCCCTACCGGAAAATGCTTCGCAGGCTGGCGCGGTGGCGCCACGTGGGCGCCGGTGGCGCCGAGGCTGATGTCCGCCACAAAGCTCGCAACCCCACGGGCTGTGAGGCCACGCGAGCGGCTGCCAAAGAGCTTTCCAACGAGGCACGGCTTTCCCTCCTGGCTCTTCGGGCGTGGGAGTTGTCACCAGAGACGCGGCCCTACCGGAAAAGGCTTCGCAGGCTAGCCCGGTGGCGCCACGTGGGCGCCGGTGGTGCCGAGGCTGACAGCCGCCGCAAAGTCCGCAGCCCCATTGGCTGTGGGGCCACGCGAGCGGCTGCCAAAGAGCTTTCCATCAAGGCACGGCTTTCCCTCCTGGCTCTTCGGTCGTGGGAGCTCTTGCCAGAGCCGCGGCCCTACCGGAAAATGCTTCGCAGGCTGGCGCGGCGGCGCCACGTGGGCGCCGGTGGCACTGAGGCTGACGGCTGCTGCAAAGCCCGCAGCCCCAGGGGCTGTGGGGCCACGTGAGCGGCTGCCAAAGAGCTTTCCAACGAGGCACGGCTTTCCCTCCTGGCTCTCCGGCCGTGGGAGCTGTCGCCAGAGACGCGGCCCTACCGGAAAATGCTTCGCAGGCTGGTGCGGCGGCGCCACGTGGGCGCCGGTGGCGCCGAGGCTGACGGCTGCCGGAAAGCCCGCAGCCCCACAGGCTTTAGGGCCATGCGAGTGGCTGCCAAAGAGCTTTCCAACGAGGCATGGCTTTCCCTCCTGGCTCTTCGGGCGTGGGAGCTGTCGCCAGAGCCGCGGCCCTACAGGAAAATGCTTTGCAGGCTGGCGCGTCGGCCCGACGTGGGAGCCGGTGTCGCCGCGGCTGACGGCCGCCGCAAAGCCCGCAGCCCCACAGGCTGTGGGGCCACGCGAGCGGCTGCCAAAGAGCTTTCCAATGAGGCACGGCTTTCCCTCCTGGCTCTTCGGGCGTGGGAGCTGTCGCCAGAGCCGCGGCCCTACCGGAAAATGCTTCGCAGGCTGGCGCGGCGGCGCCACGTGGGCGCCGGTGGCGCCGAGGCTGACAGCTGCCGCAAAGCCCGCAGCCCCATGGGCTGTGGGGCCACGCGAGCGGCTGCCAAAGAGCTTTCCAACGAGGCACGGCTTTCCCTCCTGGCTCTTCGGGCGTGGGAGCTGTCGCCAGAGACGCGGCCCTACCGGAAAATGCTTCGCAGGCTGGCGCGGCGGCCCGACGTGGGCGACGGTGTCGCCCAGGCTGACGTTCGCCGGAAAGCCCGCAGCCCCACGGGCTGTGGGGCCACGCGAGCGACTGCCAAAGAGCTTTCCAATGAGGCACGGCTTTCCCTCCTGGCTCTTCGGGCGTGGGAGCTGTCGCCAGAGCCGCGGCCCTACCGGAAAATGCTTTGCAGGCTGGTGCAGTGGCGCAACGTGGGCGCCGGTGGCGCCTAGGCTGACGGCTGCCGCAAAGCCCGCAGCCCCATGTGCTGTGGGGCCATGCGAGCGGCTGCCAAAGAGCTTTCCAACGAGGCACGGCTTTCCCTCCTGGCTCTTTGGGCGTGGGAGCTGTCGCCAGAGACGCGGCCCTACCGGAAAAGGCTTCGCAGGCTAGCGCGGCGGCGTCACGTGGGCGCCGGTGGCGCCGAGGCTGACGGCCGCCGCAAAGCCCGCAGCCCCACAGGCTTTAGGGCCATGCAGGTGGCTGCCAAAGAGCTTTCCAATGAGGCACGGCTTTCCCTCCTGGCTCTTCGGGCGTGGGAGCTGTCGCCAGAGCCGCGGCCCTACCGGAAAATGCTTTGCAGGCTGGCACGGCGGCCCCACGTGGGCGCCGGTGTCGCCCAGGCTGACGGCCGCCGCAAAGCCCGCAGCCCCACGGGCTGTGGGGCCACGCGAGCGACTGCCAAAGAGCTTTCCAATGAGGCACGGCTTTCCCTCCTGGCTCTTCGGCCGTGGGAGCTGTCGCCAGAGCCGCGGCCCTACCGGAAAATGCTTCGCAGGCTGGCGTGGCGGCCCGAAGTGGGCGCTGATGGCGCCGAGGCTGCCGGCCGCCGGAAAGCCCGCAGCCCCACGGGCTGTGGGGCCACGCGAGCGGCTGCCAAAGAGCTTTCCAACG
Organism: Larus michahellis; assembly: GCF_964199755.1. Lineage (NCBI taxonomy): Eukaryota > Metazoa > Chordata > Aves > Charadriiformes > Laridae > Larus > Larus michahellis. Next base: position 638,464 of record NW_027435929.1, read on the forward strand.
AGGCACAGCTTTCCCTCCTGGCTCTTCGGGCGTGGGAGCTGTCGCCAGAGCCGCGGCCCTACCGGAATATGCTTCGCAGGCTGGCGCGGCAGAGCCACATGGGAGCCGGTGGCGTCGAGGCTGACGGCCGCCGGAAAGCCCGCAGCCCCACGGGCTTTAGGGCCATGCGAGTGGCTGCCAAAGAGCTTTCCAACGAGGCACGGCTTTCCCTCCTGGCTCTTCGGCCGTGGGAGCTGTCGCCAGAGCCGCGGCCCTACCGGAAAATGCTTCGCAGGCTGGCGCGGCGGCCCCACGTGGGCGCCGGTGGCGCCGAGGCTGACGGCCGCCGCAAAGCCCGCAGCCCCACGGGCTGTGGGGCCACGCGAGCGGCTGCCAAAGAGCTTTCCAACGAGGCACGGCTTTCCCTCCTGGCTCTTCGGGCGTGGGAGCTGTCGCCAGAGCCGCGGCCCTACCGGAAAATGCTTCGCAGGCTGGCGCGGCAGCGCCACGTGGGCACCGGTGTCGCCGAGGCTGACGGCTGCCGCAAAGCCCGCAGCCCCACGGGCTGTGGGGCCACGCGTGCGGCTGCCAAAGAACTTTCCAATGAGGCACGGCTTTCCCTCCTGGCTCTTCGGGCGTGGGAGCTGTCGCCAGAGACGCGGCCCTACCGGAAAATGCTTCACAGGCTGGTGCACCGGCGCCATGTGGTCGCAGGTGGCACCGAGGCTGACGGCCGCCGCAAATCCCGCAGCCCCACGGGCTGTGGGGCCACGCGAGCGGCTGCCAAAGAGCTTTCCAACGAGGCACGGCTTTCGCTCCTGGCTCTTCGGGCGTGGGAGCTCTCGACAGAGCCGCGGCCCTACAGGAAAATGCTTCGCAGGCTGGCGCTGCGGCCCCACCTGGGCGCCAGTGGAGCCCAGGCTGACGGCCGCCGGAAACCCCGCAGCCCCACGGGCTTTAGGGCCATGCGAGTGGCTGCCAAAGAGCTTTCCAACGAGGCACGGCTTTCCCTCCTGGCTCTTCGGGCGTGGGAGCTGTCGCCAGAGACGCGGCCCTACCGGAAAATGCTTCGCAGGCTGGCGCGGCGGCCCGAGGTGGGCGCCGATGGCGCCGAGGCTGATGGCCGCCGGAAAGCCCGCAGCCCCACGGGCTGTGGGGCCACGCGAGTGGCTGCCAAAGAGCTTTCCAACGAGGCACGGCATTCCCTCCTTGCTCTTCGGCCGTGGGAGCTGTCGCCAGAGCCGCGGCCCTACCGGAAAATGCTTCGCAGGCTGGCGCAGCGGCCCCACGTGCGTGCCAGTGGCGCCGAGGCTGACGGGTGCCGCAAAGCCCGCAGCCCCACGGGCTGTGGGGCCACTCGAGCGGCTACCAAAGAGCTTTCCAACGAGGCATGGCTTTCCCTCCTAGCTCTTCGGGCGTGGGAGCTGTCGCCAGAGCCGCAGCCCTACCGGAAAATGCTTCGCAGGGTGGTGCAGTGGCGCAACGTGGGCGCCGGTGGCGCCGAGGCTGACGGCCGCCGCAAAGCCCGCAGCCCCATGGGCTGTGGGGCCACGCGAGCGGCTGCCAAAGAGCTTTCCAACGAGGCACGGCTTTCCCTCCTGGCTCTTCGGGCGTGGGAGCTGTCGCCAGAGACGCGGCCCTACCGGAAAATGCTTCGCAGGCTGGCGCAGCGGCCCGACGTGGGCGCCGGTGGCGCTGAGGCTGACGGCCGCCGCAAAGGCCGCAGCCCCACGGGCTGTGGGGCCACGCGAGCGGCTGCCAAAGAGCTTTCCAACGAGGCACGGCTTTCCCTCCTGGCTCTTCGGGCGTGGGAGCTGTCGCCAGAGCCGCGGCCCTACCTGAAAATGCTTCACAGGCTGGCGTGGCGGCCCCACGTGGGCGCCGGTGGCTCTGAGGCTGACGGCCGCCGCAAAGCCCGCAGCCCCACGGGCTGTGGGGCCACGCGAGCGGCTGCCAAAGAGCTTTCCAACGAGGCACGGCTTTCCCTTCTAGCTCTTCGGGCGTGGGAGCTGTCGTCAGAGCCGCGGCCCTACCGGAAAATGCTTCGCAGGCTGGCGCGGTGGCGCCACGTGGGCGCCGGTGGCGCCGAGGCTGATGTCCGCCACAAAGCTCGCAACCCCACGGGCTGTGAGGCCACGCGAGCGGCTGCCAAAGAGCTTTCCAACGAGGCACGGCTTTCCCTCCTGGCTCTTCGGGCGTGGGAGTTGTCACCAGAGACGCGGCCCTACCGGAAAAGGCTTCGCAGGCTAGCCCGGTGGCGCCACGTGGGCGCCGGTGGTGCCGAGGCTGACAGCCGCCGCAAAGTCCGCAGCCCCATTGGCTGTGGGGCCACGCGAGCGGCTGCCAAAGAGCTTTCCATCAAGGCACGGCTTTCCCTCCTGGCTCTTCGGTCGTGGGAGCTCTTGCCAGAGCCGCGGCCCTACCGGAAAATGCTTCGCAGGCTGGCGCGGCGGCGCCACGTGGGCGCCGGTGGCACTGAGGCTGACGGCTGCTGCAAAGCCCGCAGCCCCAGGGGCTGTGGGGCCACGTGAGCGGCTGCCAAAGAGCTTTCCAACGAGGCACGGCTTTCCCTCCTGGCTCTCCGGCCGTGGGAGCTGTCGCCAGAGACGCGGCCCTACCGGAAAATGCTTCGCAGGCTGGTGCGGCGGCGCCACGTGGGCGCCGGTGGCGCCGAGGCTGACGGCTGCCGGAAAGCCCGCAGCCCCACAGGCTTTAGGGCCATGCGAGTGGCTGCCAAAGAGCTTTCCAACAAGGCATGGCTTTCCCTCCTGGCTCTTCGGGCGTGGGAGCTGTCGCCAGAGCCGCGGCCCTACAGGAAAATGCTTTGCAGGCTGGCGCGTCGGCCCGACGTGGGAGCCGGTGTCGCCCCGGCTGACGGCCGCCGCAAAGCCCGCCGCCCCACAGGCTGTGGGGCCACGCGAGCGGCTGCCAAAGAGCTTTCCAATGAGGCACGGCTTTCCCTCCTGGCTCTTCGGGCGTGGGAGCTGTCGCCAGAGCCGCGGCCCTACCGGAAAATGCTTCGCAGGCTGGCGCGGCGGCGCCACGTGGGCGCCGGTGGCGCCGAGGCTGACAGCTGCCGCAAAGCCCGCAGCCCCATGGGCTGTGGGGCCACGCGAGCGGCTGCCAAAGAGCTTTCCAACGAGGCACGGCTTTCCCTCCTGGCTCTTCGGGCGTGGGAGCTGTCGCCAGAGACGCGGCCCTACCGGAAAATGCTTCGCAGGCTGGCGCGGCGGCCCGACGTGGGCGACGGTGTCGCCCAGGCTGACGTTCGCCGGAAAGCCCGCAGCCCCACGGGCTGTGGGGCCACGCGAGCGACTGCCAAAGAGCTTTCCAATGAGGCACGGCTTTCCCTCCTGGCTCTTCGGGCGTGGGAGCTGTCGCCAGAGCCGCGGCCCTACCGGAAAATGCTTTGCAGGCTGGTGCAGTGGCGCAACGTGGGCGCCGGTGGCGCCTAGGCTGACGGCTGCCGCAAAGCCCGCAGCCCCATGTGCTGTGGGGCCATGCGAGCGGCTGCCAAAGAGCTTTCCAACGAGGCACGGCTTTCCCTCCTGGCTCTTTGGGCGTGGGAGCTGTCACCAGAGACGCGGCCCTACCGGAAAAGGCTTCGCAGGCTAGCGCGGCGGCGTCACGTGGGCGCCGGTGGCGCCGAGGCTGACGGCCGCCGCAAAGCCCGCAGCCCCACAGGCTTTAGGGCCATGCAGGTGGCTGCCAAAGAGCTTTCCAATGAGGCACGGCTTTCCCTCCTGGCTCTTCGGGCGTGGGAGCTGTCGCCAGAGCCGCTGCCCTACCGGAAAATGCTTTGCAGGCTGGCACGGCGGCCCCACGTGGGCGCCGGTGTCGCCCAGGCTGACGGCCGCCGCAAAGCCCGCAGCCCCACGGGCTGTGGGGCCACGCGAGCGACTGCCAAAGAGCTTTCCAATGAGGCACGGCTTTCCCTCCTGGCTCTTCGGCCGTGGGAGCTGTCGCCAGAGCCGCGGCCCTACCGGAAAATGCTTCGCAGGCTGGCGTGGCGGCCCGAAGTGGGCGCTGATGGCGCCGAGGCTGGCGTTCGCCGGAAAGCCCGCAGCCCCACGGGCTGTGGGGCCACGCGAGCGTCTGCCAAAGAGCTTTCCAACGAGGCACGGCTTTCCCTCCTGGCTCTTCGGGCGTGGGAGCTGTCGCCAGAGCCGCGGCCCTACTGCAAAATGCTTCGCAGGCTGGCATGGCGGCACCACGTGGGCGCCGGTGGCGCCGAGGCTGACGGCCGCCGCAAAGCCCGCAGCCCCACGGGCTGTGTGGCCACGCGAGCGGCTGCCAAAGAGCTTTCCAATGAGGTACGGCTTTCCCTCCTGGCTCTTCGGGCGTGGGAGCTGTCGCCAGAGACGCGGCCCTACCGGAAAATGCTTCGCAGGCTGGTGCAGTGGCGCAACGTGGGCGCCGGTGTCGCCCAGGCTGACGGCCGCCGCAAAGCCCGCAGCCCCACGGGCTGTGGGGCCACGCGAGCGACTGCCAAAGAGCTTTCCAATGAGGCACGGCTTTCCCTCCTGGCTCTTCGGGCGTGGGAGCTGTCGCCAGAGACACGGCCCTACTGGAAAATGCTTCGCAGGCTGGCGCGGTGGCGCCACGTGGGCGCCGGTTGCGCCTAGGCTGATGTCCGCCACAAAGCCCGCAGCCCCATGGGCTGTGGGGCCACGCGAGCGGCTGCCAAAGAGCTTTCCAACGAGGCACGGCTTTCCCTCCTGGCTCTTCAGGCGTGGGAGCTGTCGCCAGAGCTGCAGCCCTACCGGAAAATGCTTCGCAGGCTGGCGCGGCGGCCCGACGTGGGCGCGGATGGCGCCGAGGCTGATGGCCGCCGGAAAGCCCGCAGCCCCACGGGCTGTGGGGCCACGCGAGCGGCTGCCAAAGAGCTTTCCAACGAGGCACGGCTTTCCCTCCTGGCTCTTCGGGCGTGGGAGCTGTCGCCAGAGCCGCGGCCCTACCAGAAAATGCTTCGCAGGCTGGCATGGCGGCGTCACGTGGGCGCCGGTGGCGCCGAGGCTGACGGCCGCCGGAAAGCACGCAGCCCCACGGGCTGTGGGGCCACGCGAGTGGCTGCCAAAGAGTTTCCAACGAGGCATGGCTTTCCCTCCTAGCTCTTCTTGCGTGGGAGCTGTCGCCAGAGACGCGGCCCTACCGGAAAATGCTTCGCAGGCTGGCACTTCGGCGCCAGGTGGGCGCCGGTGTGGCCGAGGCTGACGACCACTGGAAAGCCCGCAGCCCCACGGGCTGTGGGGCCACGCGAGCGACTGCCAAAGAGCTTTCCAATGAGGCACGGCTTTCCCTCCTGGCTCTTCGGGCGTGGGAGCTGTCGCCAGAGCGGCGGCCCTACTGGAAAATGCTTCGCAGGCTGGCGCGGCGGCGCCACGTCGGCGCCGGTGGCGCCGAGGCTGACGGCCGCCGCAAAGCCCGCAGCCCCACGGGCTGTGGGGCCACGCGAGCAGCTGCCAAAGAGCTTTCCAACGAGGCATGGCTTTCCCTCCTGGCTCTTCGGGCGTGGGAGCTGTCACCAGAGCCGCGGCCCTACTGGAAAATGCTTCGCAGGCTGGTGCAGCGGAGCCACGTGGGCGCCGGTGGTGCCGAGGCTTACAGCCGCCGCAAAGCCCGCAGCCCCATTGGCTGTGGGGCCACGCGAGCGGCTGCCAAAGAGCTTTCCATCAAGGCACGGCTTTCCCTCCTGGCTCTTCGGTCGTGGGAGCTCTTGCCAGAGCCGCGGCCCTACCGCAAAATGCTTCGCAGGCTGGCGCGGCGGCGCCACGTGGGCGCCGGTGGCGCCGAGGCTGACAGCTGCCGCAAAGCCCGCAGCCCCATGGGCTGTGGGGCCACGCGAGCGGCTGCCAAAGAGCTTTCCAACGAGGCACGGCTTTCCCTCCTGGCTCTTCGGGCGTGGGAGCTGTCGCCAGAGACGCGGCCCTACTGGAAAATGCTTCGCAGGCTGGCGCGGCGGCCCGACGTGGGCGACGGTGTCGCCCAGGCTGACGGCCGCCGGAAAGCCCGCAGCCCCACGGGCTGTGGGGCCACGCGAGCGACTGCCAAAGAGCTTTCCAATGAGGCACGGCTTTCCCTCCTGGCTCTTCGGGCGTGGGAGCTGTCGCCAGAGCCGCGGCCCTACCGGAAAATGCTTTGCAGGCTGGTGCAGTGGCGCAACGTGGGCGCCGGTGGCGCCTAGGCTGACGGCTGCCGCAAAGCCCGCAGCCCCACGTGCTGTGGGGCCATGCGAGCGGCTGCCAAAGAGCTTTCCAACGAGGCACGGCTTTCCCTCCTGGCTCTTTGGGCGTGGGAGCTGTCACCAGAGACGCGGCCCTACCGGAAAATGCTTTGCAGGCTGGCGCGTCGGCCCGACGTGGGAGCCGGTTTCGCCCAGGCTGACGGCCGCCAAAAGCCCGCAGCCCCACAGGCTGTGGGGCCACGCGAGCGGCTGCCAAAGAGCTTTCCAACGAGGCACGGCTTTCCCTCCTGGCTCTTCGGGCGTGGGAGCTGTCGCCAGAGACGCGGCCCTACCGGAAAATGCTTTGCAGGCCCGCGCGGCGGCGCCACGTGGGCGCCGGTGGCACTGAGGCTGACGGCCGCCGCAAAGCCCGCAGCCCCATGGGCTGTGGGGCCACGCGAGCGGCGGCCAAAGAGTTTTCCATCAAGGCACGGCTTTCCCTCCTGGCTCTTCGGGCGTGGGAGCTGTCGCCAGAGCCGCGGCCCTACCAGAAAATGCTTCGCAGGCTGGCGCGGCGGCGCCACGTGGGCGCCGGTGGCGCCGAGGCTGACAGCTGCCGCAAAGCCCGCAGCCCCATGGGCTGTGGGGCCACGCGAGCGGCTGCCAAAGAGCTTTCCAATGAGGCACGGCTTTCCCTCCTGGCTCTTCGGGCGTGGGAGCTGTCGCCAGAGCCGCGGCCCTACTGGAAAATGCTTCGCAGGCTGGCGCGGCGGCGCCACGTCGGCGCCGGTGGCGCCGAGGCTGACGGCCTCCGGAAAGCCCGCAGCCCCACGGGCTGTGGGGCCACGCGAGCGGCTGCCAAAGAGCTTTCCAACGAGGCATGGCTTTCCCTCCTGGCTCTTCGGGCGTGGGAGCTGTCGCCAGAGCCGCGGCCCTACTGGAAAATGCTTCGCAGGCTGGCGCGGCGGCGCCACGTGGGCGCCGGTGGCACTGAGGCTGACGGCTGCTGCAAAGCCCGCAGCCCCAGGGGCTGTGGGGCCACGCGAGCGGCTGCCAAAGAGCTTTCCAACGAGGCACGGCTTTCCCTCCTGGCTCTTCGGGCGTGGGAGCTGTCACCAGAGCCGCGGCCCTACTGGAAAATGCTTCGCAGGCTGGTGCAGCGGAGCCACGTGGGCGCCGGTGGTGCCGAGGCTGACAGCCGCCGCAAAGCCCGCAGCCCCATTGGCTGTGGGGCCACGCGAGCGGCTGCCAAAGAGCTTTCCATCAAGGCACGGCTTTCCCTCCTGGCTCTTCGGTCGTGGGAGCTCTTGCCAGAGCCGCGGCCCTACCGCAAAATGCTTCGCAGGCTGGCGCGGCGGCGCCACGTGGGCGCCGGTGGCACTGAGGCTGACGGCTGCTGCAAAGCCCGCAGCCCCAGGGGCTGTGGGGCCACGCGAGCGGCTGCCAAAGAGCTTTCCAACGAGGCACGGCTTTCCCTCCTGGCTCTCCGGCCGTGGGAGCTGTCGCCAGAGACGCGGCCCTACCGGAAAATGCTTCGCAGGCTGGTGCGGCGGCGCCACGTGGGCGCCGGTGGCGCCGAGGCTGATGGCTGCCGGAAAGCCCGCAGCCCCACAGGCTTTAGGGCCATGCGAGTGGCTGCCAAAGAGCTTTCCAACAAGGCATGGCTTTCCCTCCTGGCTCTTCGGGCGTGGGAGCTGTCGCCAGAGACGCGGCCCTACAGGAAAATGCTTTGCAGGCTGGCGCGTCGGCCCGACGTGGGAGCCGGTTTCGCCCAGGCTGACGGCCGCCAAAAGCCCGCAGCCCCACAGGCTGTGGGGCCACGCGAGCGGCTGCCAAAGAGCTTTCCAACGAGGCACGGCTTTCCCTCCTGGCTCTTCGGGCGTGGGAGCTGTCGCCAGAGACGCGGCCCTACCGGAAAATGCTTTGCAGGCCCGCGCGGCGGCGCCACGTGGGCGCCGGTGGCACTGAGGCTGACGGCCGCCGCAAAGCCCGCAGCCCCATGGGCTGTGGGGCCACGCGAGCGGCGGCCAAAGAGTTTTCCATCAAGGCACGGCTTTCCCTCCTGGCTCTTCGGGCGTGGGAGCTGTCGCCAGAGCCGCGGCCCTACCGGAAAATGCTTCGCAGGCTGGCGCGGCGGCGCCACGTGGGCGCCGGTGGCGCCGAGGCTGACAGCTGCCGCAAAGCCCGCAGCCCCATGGGCTGTGGGGCCACGCGAGCGGCTGCCAAAGAGCTTTCCAACGAGGCACGGCTTTCCCTCCTGGCTCTTCGGTCGTGGGAGCTGTCGCCAGAGACGCGGCCCTACCGGAAAATGCTTCGCAGGCTGGGGCGGCGGCCCGACGTGGGCGCCGGTGTCGCCCAGGCTGACAGCCGCCGGAAAGCCCGCAGCCCCACGGGCTCTGGGGCCACGCGAGCGACTGCCAAAGAGCTTTCCAATGAGGCACGGCTTTCCCTCCTGGCTCTTCGGGCGTGGGAGCTGTCGCCAGAGCCGCGGCCCTACTGGAAAATGCTTCGCAGGCTGGCGCGGCGGCGCCACGTCGGCGCCGGTGGCGCCGAGGCTGACGGCCGCCGGAAAGCCCGCAGCCCCACGGGCTGTGGGGCCACGCGAGCGGCTGCCAAAGAGCTTTCCAACGAGGCATGGCTTTCCCTCCTGGCTCTTCGGGCGTGGGAGCTGTCGCCAGAGCCGCGGCCCTACTGGAAAATGCTTCGCAGGCTGGCGCGGCGGCGCCACGTGGGCGCCGGTGGCACTGAGGCTGACGGCTGCTGCAAAGCCCGCAGCCCCAGGGGCTGTGGGGCCACGCGAGCGGCTGCCAAAGAGCTTTCAAACGAGGCACGGCTTTCCCTCCTGGCTCTCCGGCCGTGGGAGCTGTCGCCAGAGACGCGGCCCTACCGGATAATGCTTCGCAGGCTGGCGCAGCGGCGCCACGTGGGCGCTGGTGGCGCCGAGGCTGACGGCTGCCGGAAAGCCCGCAGCCCCACAGGCTTTAGGGCCATGCGAGTGGCTGCCAAAGAGCTTTCCAACGAGGCATGGCTTTCCCTCCTGGCTCTTCGGGCGTGGGAGCTGTCGCCAGAGCCGCGGCCCTACAGGAAAATGCTTTGCAGGCTGGCGCGTCGGCCCGACGTGGGAGCCGGTGTCGCCCAGGCTGACGGCTGCCGCAAAGCCCGCAGCCCCACAGGCTGTGGGGCCACGCGAACGGCTGCCAAAGAGCTTTCCAATGAGGCACGGCTTTCCCTCCTGGCTCTTCGGGCGTGGGAGCTGTCGCCAGAGACGCGGCCCTACCGCAAAATGCTTCGCAGGCTGGCGCGGCGGCGCCACGTGGGCGCCGGTGGCACTGAGGCTGACGGCCGCCGCAAAGCCCGCAGCCCCATGGGCTGTGGGGCCACGCGAGCGGCGGCCAAAGAGCTTTCCATCAAGGCACGGCTTTCCCTCCTGGATCTTCGGGCGTGGGAGCTGTCGCCAGAGCCGCGGCCCTACCGGAAAATGCTTCGCAGGCTGGCGCGGCGGCGCCACGTGGGCGCCGGTGGCGCCGAGGCTGACAGCTGCCGCAAAGCCCGCAGTCACATGGGCTGTGGGGCCACGCGAGCGGCTGCCAAAGAGCTTTCCAACGAGGCACGGCTTTCCCTCCTGGCTCTTCGGTCGTGGGAGCTGTCGCCAGAGACGCGGCCCTACCGGAAAATGCTTCGCAGGCTGGCGCGACGGCGCTACGTGGGCGCCGGTGGCGCCCAGGCTGACGGCCGCCGCAAAGCCCGCAGCCCCACAGGTTTTAGGGCAATGCGAGTGGCTGCCAAAGAGCTTTCCAACGAGGCACGGCTTTCCCTCCTGGCTCTTCGGGCGTGGGAGCTGTCGCCAGAGCCGCGGCCCTACCGGAAAATGCTTCGCAGGCTGGCGCGGCGGCCCGACGTGGGCGCCGGTGGCGCCCAGGCTGACGGCCGCCGGAAAGCCCGCAGCCCCACGGGCTGTGGGGCCACAGGAGCGGCTGCCAAAGAGCTTTCCAACGAGGCACGGCTTTCCCTCCTGACTCTTCGGGCGTGGGACCTGTCGCCAGAGCCGCGGCCCTACCGGAAAATGCTTCGCAGGCTGGCGCAGCGGCGCAACATGGGCGCCGGTGGCGCCGAGGCTGATGGCCGCCGCAAAGCCCGCAGCCCCACGGGCTGTGGGGCCACGCGAGCGGCTGCCAAAGAGCTTTCCAACGAGGCACGGCTTTCCCTCCTGGCTCTTCGGGCGTGGGAGCTGTCGCCAGAGAGGCAGCCCTACCGGAAAATGCTTCGCAGGCTGGCGCAGCGGCCCCACCTGGGCGCCGGTGGCGCCGAGGCTGACGGCCGCCGCAAAGCCTGCAGCCCCATGGGCTTTAGGGCCATGCGAGTGGCTGCCAAAGAGCTTTCCAACGAGGCATGGCTTTCCCTCCTGGCTCTTCGGGCGTGGGGGCTGTCGCCAGAGCCGCGGCCCTACCGGAAAATGCTTTGCAGGCTGGCGCGGCGGCCCGACGTGGGCGCCGGTGTCGCCCAGGCTGACGGCCGCCGGAAAGCCCGCAGCCCCACGGGCTTTGGGGCCACGCGAGCGGCTGCCAAAGAGCTTTCCAACGAGGCACGGCTTTCCCTCCTGGCTCTTCGGGCGTGGGAGCTGTCGCCAGAGCCGCGGCCCTACCGCAAAATGCTTCGCAGGCTGGCGCGGCGGCGCCACGTGGGCGCCGGTGGCGCCGAGGCTGACGGCCGCCGGAAAGCCCGCAGCCCCACGGGCTGTGGGGCCACGTGAGTGGCTGCCAAAGAGCTTTCCAACGAGGCACGGCTTTCCCTCCTGGCTCTTCGGGCGTGGGAGCTCTTGCCAGAGCCGCGGCCCTACCGGAAAATGCTTCGCAGGCTGGCGCGGCGGCGCAATGTGGGCGCCGGTGGCGCCGAGGCTGATGGCTGCCGCAAAGCTAGCAGCCCCACGGGCTGTGGGGCCACGCGAGCGGCTGCCAAAGAGCTTTCCAACGAGGCACGGCTTTCCCTCCTGGCTCTTTGGGCGTGGGAGCTGTCGCCAGAGCCGCGGCCCTACCGGAAAATGCTTCGCAGGCTGGCGGAGCGGCGCAACGTGGGCGCCGGTGGAGCCGAGGCTGACTGCCGCCGAAAGCCCGCAGCCCCATGGGCTGTGGGGCCACGCGAGCGGCTGCCAAAGAGCTTTCCAACGAGGCACGGCTTTCCCTCCTGGCTCTTCGGGCGTGGGAGCTGTCGCCAGAGCCGCGGCCCTACCGGAAAATGCTTCGCAGGCTATCGCGGCGGCCCGACGTGGGCGCCGGTGGCGCCGAGGCTGACGGCCGCCGCAAAGCCCGCAGCCCCACGGGCTGTGGGGCCACGCGAGCGGCTGCCAAAGAGCTTTCCAACGAGGCACGGCTTTCCCTCCTGGCTCTTCGGGCGTGGGAGCTGTCGCCAGAGCCGCGGCCCTACCGGACAATGCTTCGCAGGCTGGCGCGGCGGCCCCACCTGGGCGCTGGTGTCACCCAGGCTGACGGCCGCCGCAAAGCCCGCAGCCCCACGGGCTGTGGGGCCACGCGAGCGGCTGCCAAAGAGCTTTCCAACGAGGCACGGCTTTCCCTCCTGGCTCTTCGGGCGTGGGAGCTGTCGCCAGAGCCGCGGCCCTACCGGAAAATGCTTCGCAGGCTGGCGCGGCGGCGCCACGTGGGCGCCGGTGGCGCCGAGGCTGACGGCCGCCGCAAAGCCCGCAGCCCCACGGGCTGTGGGGCCACGCGAGCGGCTGCCAAAGAGCTTTCCAACGAGGCACGGCTTTCCCTCCTGGCTCTTCGGCCGTTGGAGCTGTGGCCAGAGCCGCGGCCCTACCGGAAAATGCTTCGCAGGCTGGCGCGGCGGCCCCACGTGGGCGCCGGTGTCGCCCAGGCTGACAGCCGCCGCAAACCCCGCAGCCCCACGGGCTGTGGGGCCACGCGAGCGACTGCCAAAGAGCTTTGCAATGAGGCACGGCTTTCCCTCCTGGCTCTTCGGTCGTGGGAGCTCTTGCCAGAGCCGCGGCCCTACCGCAAAATGCTTCGCAGGCTGGCGCGGCGGCGCCACGTGGGCGCCGGTGGCACTGAGGCTGACGGCTGCTGCAAAGCCCGCAGCCCCAGGGGCTGTGGGGCCACGCGAGCGGCTGCCAAAGAGCTTTCCAACGAGGCACGGCTTTCCCTCCTGGCTCTCCGGCCGTGGGAGCTGTCGCCAGAGACGCGGCCCTACCGGAAAATGCTTCGCAGGCTGGTGCGGCGGCGCCACGTGGGCGCCGGTGGCGCCGAGGCTGACGGCTGCCGGAAAGCCCGCAGCCCCACAGGCTTTAGGGCCATGCGAGTGGCTGCCAAAGAGCTTTCCAACAAGGCATGGCTTTCCCTCCTGGCTCTTCGGGCGTGGGAGCTGTCGCCAGAGCCGCGGCCCTACAGGAAAATGCTTTGCAGGCTGGCGCGTCGGCCCGACGTGGGAGCCGGTTTCGCCCAGGCTGACGGCCGCCAAAAGCCCGCAGCCCCACAGGCTGTGGGGCCACGCGAGCGGCTGCCAAAGAGCTTTCCAACGAGGCACGGCTTTCCCTCCTGGCTCTTCGGGCGTGGGAGCTGTCGCCAGAGACGCGGCCCTACCGGAAAATGCTTTGCAGGCCCGCGCGGCGGCGCCACGTGGGCGCCGGTGGCACTGAGGCTGACGGCCGCCGCAAAGCCCGCAGCCCCATGGGCTGTGGGGCCACGCGAGCGGCGGCCAAAGAGTTTTCCATCAAGGCACGGCTTTCCCTCCTGGCTCTTCGGGCGTGGGAGCTGTCGCCAGAGCCGCGGCCCTACCGGAAAATGCTTCGCAGGCTGGCGCGGCGGCGCCACGTGGGCGCCGGTGGCGCCGAGGCTGACAGCTGCCGCAAAGCCCGCAGCCCCATGGGCTGTGGGGCCACGCGAGCGGCTGCCAAAGAGCTTTCCAACGAGGCACGGCTTTCCCTCCTGGCTCTTCGGTCGTGGGAGCTGTCGCCAGAGACGCGGCCCTACCGGAAAATGCTTCGCAGGCTGGGGCGGCGGCCCGACGTGGGCGCCGGTGTCGCCCAGGCTGACGGCCGCCGGAAAGCCCGCAGCCCCACGGGCTGTGGGGCCACGCGAGCGACTGCCAAAGAGCTTTCCAATGAGGCACGGCTTTCCCTCCTGGCTCTTCGGGCGTGGGAGCTGTCGCCAGAGCCGCGGCCCTACTGGAAAATGCTTCGCAGGCTGGCGCGGCGGCGCCACGTCGGCGCCGGTGGCGCCGAGGCTGACGGCCGCCGGAAAGCCCGCAGCCCCACGGGCTGTGGGGCCACGCGAGCGGCTGCCAAAGAGCTTTCCAACGAGGCATGGCTTTCCCTCCTGGCTCTTCGGGCGTGGGAGCTGTCGCCAGAGCCGCGGCCCTACTGGAAAATGCTTCGCAGGCTGGCGCGGCGGCGCCACGTGGGCGCCGGTGGCACTGAGGCTGACGGCTGCTGCAAAGCCCGCAGCCCCAGGGGCTGTGGGGCCACGCGAGCGGCTGCCAAAGAGCTTTCAAACGAGGCACGGCTTTCCCTCCTGGCTCTCCGGCCGTGGGAGCTGTCGCCAGAGACGCGGCCCTACCGGATAATGCTTCGCAGGCTGGCGCAGCGGCGCCACGTGGGCGCCGGTGGCGCCGAGGCTGACGGCTGCCGGAAAGCCCGCAGCCCCACAGGCTTTAGGGCCATGCGAGTGGCTGCCAAAGAGCTTTCCAACGAGGCATGGCTTTCCCTCCTGGCTCTTCGGGCGTGGGAGCTGTCGCCAGAGCCGCGGCCCTACAGGAAAATGCTTTGCAGGCTGGCGCGTCGGCCCGACGTGGGAGCCGGTGTCGCCCAGGCTGACGGCTGCCGCAAAGCCCGCAGCCCCACAGGCTGTGGGGCCACGCGAGCGGCTGCCAAAGAGCTTTCCAATGAGGCACGGCTTTCCCTCCTGGCTCTTCGGGCGTGGGAGCTGTCGCCAGAGACGCGGCCCTACCGCAAAATGCTTCGCAGGCTGGCGCGGCGGCGCCACGTGGGCGCCGGTGGCACTGAGGCTGACGGCCGCCGCAAAGCCCGCAGCCCCATGGGCTGTGGGGCCACGCGAGCGGCGGCCAAAGAGCTTTCCATCAAGGCACGGCTTTCCCTCCTGGCTCTTCGGGCGTGGGAGCTGTGGCCAGAGCCGCGGCCCTACCGGAAAATGCTTCGCAGGCTGGCGCGGCGGCGCCACGTGGGCGCCGGTGGCGCCGAGGCTGACAGCTGCCGCAAAGCCCGCAGTCACATGGGCTGTGGGGCCACGCGAGCGGCTGCCAAAGAGCTTTCCAACGAGGCACGGCTTTCCCTCCTGGCTCTTCGGTCGTGGGAGCTGTCGCCAGAGACGCGGCCCTACCGGAAAATGCTTCGCAGGCTGGCGCGACGGCGCTACGTGGGCGCCGGTGGCGCCCAGGCTGACGGCCGCCGCAAAGCCCGCAGCCCCACAGGTTTTAGGGCAATGCGAGTGGCTGCCAAAGAGCTTTCCAACGAGGCACGGCTTTCCCTCCTGGCTCTTCGGGTGTGGGAGCTGTCGCCAGAGCCGCGGCCCTACCGGAAAATGCTTCGCAGGCTGGCGCGGCGGCCCGACGTGGGCGCCGGTGGCGCCCAGGCTGACGGCCGCCGGAAAGCCCGCAGCCCCACGGGCTGTGGGGCCACAGGAGCGGCTGCCAAAGAGCTTTCCAACGAGGCACGGCTTTCCCTCCTGACTCTTCGGGCGTGGGAGCTGTCGCCAGAGCCGCGGCCCTACCGGAAAATGCTTCGCAGGCTGGCGCAGCGGCGCAACATGGGCGCCGGTGGCGCCGAGGCTGATGGCCGCCGCAAAGCCCGCAGCCCCACGGGCTGTGGGGCCACGCGAGCGGCTGCCAAAGAGCTTTCCAACGAGGCACGGCTTTCCCTCCTGGCTCTTCGGGCGTGGGAGCTGTCGCCAGAGAGGCAGCCCTACCGGAAAATGCTTCGCAGGCTGGCGCAGCGGCCCCACCTGGGCGCCGGTGGCGCCGAGGCTGACGGCCGCCGCAAAGCCTGCAGCCCCATGGGCTTTAGGGCCATGCGAGTGGCTGCCAAAGAGCTTTCCAACGAGGCATGGCTTTCCCTCCTGGCTCTTCGGGCGTGGGAGCTGTCGCCAGAGCCGCGGCCCTACCGGAAAATGCTTTGCAGGCTGGCGCGGCGGCCCGACGTGGGCGCCGGTGTCGCCCAGGCTGACGGCCGCCGGAAAGCCCGCAGCCCCACGGGCTTTGGGGCCACGCGAGCGGCTGCCAAAGAGCTTTCCAACGAGGCACGGCTTTCCCTCCTGGCTCTTCGGGCGTGGGAGCTGTCGCCAGAGCCGCGGCCCTACCGGAAAATGCTTCGCAGGCTGGCGCGGCGGCGCCACGTGGGCGCCGGTGGCGCCGAGGCTGACGGCCGCCGCAAAGCCCGCAGCCCCACGGGCTGTGGGGCCACGTGAGTGGCTGCCAAAGAGCTTTCCAACGAGGCACGGCTTTCCCTCCTGGCTCTTCGGGCGTGGGAGCTCTTGCCAGAGCCGCGGCCCTACCGGAAAATGCTTCGCAGGCTATCGCGGCGGCCCGACGTGGGCGCCGGTGGCGCCGAGGCTGACGGCCGCCGCAAAGCCCGCAGCCCCACGGGCTGTGGGGCCACGCGAGCGGCTGCCAAAGAGCTTTCCAACGAGGCACGGCTTTCCCTCCTGGCTCTTCGGGCGTGGGAGCTGTTGCCAGAGCCGCGGCCCTACCGGACAATGCTTCGCAGGCTGGCGCGGCGGCCCCACCTGGGCGCTGGTGTCACCCAGGCTGACGGCCGCCGCAAAGCCCGCAGCCCCACGGGCTGTGGGGCCACGCGAGCGGCTGCCAAAGAGCTTTCCAACGAGGCACGGCTTTCCCTCCTGGCTCTTCGGGCGTGGGAGCTGTCGCCAGAGCCGCGGCCCTACCGGAAAATGCTTCGCAGGGTGGCGCGGCGGCGCCACGTGGGCGCCGGTGGCGCCGAGGCTGACGGCCGCCGCAAAGCCCGCAGCCCCACGGGCTGTGGGGCCACGCGAGCGGCTGCCAAAGAGCTTTCCAACGAGGCACGGCTTTCCCTCCTGGCTCTTCGGCCGTTGGAGCTGTGGCCAGAGCCGCGGCCCTACCGGAAAATGCTTCGCAGGCTGGCGCGGCGGCCCCACGTGGGCGCCGGTGTCGCCCAGGCTGACAGCCGCCGCAAACCCCGCAGCCCCACGGGCTGTGGGGCCACGCGAGCGACTGCCAAAGAGCTTTGCAATGAGGCACGGCTTTCCCTCCTGGCTCTTCGGTCGTGGGAGCTCTTGCCAGAGCCGCGGCCCTACCGCAAAATGCTTCGCAGGCTGGCGCGGCGGCGCCACGTGGGCGCCGGTGGCACTGAGGCTGACGGCTGCTGCAAAGCCCGCAGCCCCAGGGGCTGTGGGGCCACGCGAGCGGCTGCCAAAGAGCTTTCCAACGAGGCACGGCTTTCCCTCCTGGCTCTCCGGCCGTGGGAGCTGTCGCCAGAGACGCGGCCCTACCGGAAAATGCTTCGCAGGCTGGTGCGGCGGCGCCACGTGGGCGCCGGTGGCGCCGAGGCTGACGGCTGCCGGAAAGCCCGCAGCCCCACAGGCTTTAGGGCCATGCGAGTGGCTGCCAAAGAGCTTTCCAACAAGGCATGGCTTTCCCTCCTGGCTCTTCGGGCGTGGGAGCTGTCGCCAGAGCCGCGGCCCTACAGGAAAATGCTTTGCAGGCTGGCGCGTCGGCCCGACGTGGGAGCCGGTTTCGCCCAGGCTGACGGCCGCCAAAAGCCTGCAGCCCCACAGGCTGTGGGGCCACGCGAGCGGCTGCCAAAGAGCTTTCCAACGAGGCACGGCTTTCCCTCCTGGCTCTTCGGGCGTGGGAGCTGTCGCCAGAGACGCGGCCCTACCGGAAAATGCTTTGCAGGCCCGCGCGGCGGCGCCACGTGGGCGCCGGTGGCACTGAGGCTGACGGCCGCCGCAAAGCCCGCAGCCCCATGGGCTGTGGGGCCACGCGAGCGGCGGCCAAAGAGTTTTCCATCAAGGCACGGCTTTCCCTCCTGGCTCTTCGGGCGTGGGAGCTGTCGCCAGAGCCGCGGCCCTACCGGAAAATGCTTCGCAGGCTGGCGCGGCGGCGCCACGTGGGCGCCGGTGGCGCCGAGGCTGACAGCTGCCGCAAAGCCCGCAGCCCCATGGGCTGTGGGGCCACGCGAGCGGCTGCCAAAGAGCTTTCCAACGAGGCACGGCTTTCCCTCCTGGCTCTTCGGTCGTGGGAGCTGTCGCCAGAGCCGCGGCCCTACCGGAAAATGCTTCGCAGGCTGGGGCGGCGGCCCGACGTGGGCGCCGGTGTCGCCCAGGCTGACGGCCGCCGGAAAGCCCGCAGCCCCACGGGCTGTGGGGCCACGCGAGCGACTGCCAAAGAGCTTTCCAATGAGGCACGGCTTTCCCTCCTGGCTCTTCGGGCGTGGGAGCTGTCGCCAGAGCCGCGGCCCTACTGGAAAATGCTTCGCAGGCTGGCGCGGCGGCGCCACGTCGGCGCCGGTGGCGCCGAGGCTGACGGCCGCCGGAAAGCCCGCAGCCCCACGGGCTGTGGGGCCACGCGAGCGGCTGCCAAAGAGCTTTCCAACGAGGCATGGCTTTCCCTCCTGGCTCTTCGGGCGTGGGAGCTGTCGCCAGAGCCGCGGCCCTACTGGAAAATGCTTCGCAGGCTGGCGCGGCGGCGCCACGTGGGCGCCGGTGGCACTGAGGCTGACGGCTGCTGCAAAGCCCGCAGCCCCAGGGGCTGTGGGGCCACGCGAGCGGCTGCCAAAGAGCTTTCAAACGAGGCACGGCTTTCCCTCCTGGCTCTCCGGCCGTGGGAGCTGTCGCCAGAGACGCGGCCCTACCGGATAATGCTTCGCAGGCTGGCGCAGCGGCGCCACGTGGGCGCCGGTGGCGCCGAGGCTGACGGCTGCCGGAAAGCCCGCAGCCCCACAGGCTTTAGGGCCATGCGAGTGGCTGCCAAAGAGCTTTCCAACGAGGCATGGCTTTCCCTCCTGGCTCTTCGGGCGTGGGAGCTGTCGCCAGAGCCGCGGCCCTACAGGAAAATGCTTTGCAGGCTGGCGCGTCGGCCCGACGTGGGAGCCGGTGTCGCCCAGGCTGACGGCTGCCGCAAAGCCCGCAGCCCCACAGGCTGTGGGGCCACGCGAGCGGCTGCCAAAGAGCTTTCCAATGAGGCACGGCTTTCCCTCCTGGCTCTTCGGGCGTGGGAGCTGTCGCCAGAGACGCGGCCCTACCGCAAAATGCTTCGCAGGCTGGCGCGGCGGCGCCACGTGGGCGCCGGTGGCACTGAGGCTGACGGCCGCCGCAAAGCCCGCAGCCCCATGGGCTGTGGGGCCACGCGAGCGGCGGCCAAAGAGCTTTCCATCAAGGCACGGCTTTCCCTCCTGGATCTTCGGGCGTGGGAGCTGTGGCCAGAGCCGCGGCCCTACCGGAAAATGCTTCGCAGGCTGGCGCGGCGGCGCCACGTGGGCGCCGGTGGCGCCGAGGCTGACAGCTGCCGCAAAGCCCGCAGTCACATGGGCTGTGGGGCCACGCGAGCGGCTGCCAAAGAGCTTTCCAACGAGGCACGGCTTTCCCTCCTGGCTCTTCGGTCGTGGGAGCTGTCGCCAGAGACGCGGCCCTACCGGAAAATGCTTCGCAGGCTGGCGCGACGGCGCTACGTGGGCGCCGGTGGCGCCCAGGCTGACGGCCGCCGCAAAGCCCGCAGCCCCACAGGTTTTAGGGCAATGCGAGTGGCTGCCAAAGAGCTTTCCAACGAGGCACGGCTTTCCCTCCTGGCTCTTCGGGTGTGGGAGCTGTCGCCAGAGCCGCGGCCCTACCGGAAAATGCTTCGCAGGCTGGCGCGGCGGCCCGACGTGGGCGCCGGTGGCGCCCAGGCTGACGGCCGCCGGAAAGCCCGCAGCCCCACGGGCTGTGGGGCCACAGGAGCGGCTGCCAAAGAGCTTTCCAACGAGGCACGGCTTTCCCTCCTGACTCTTCGGGCGTGGGAGCTGTCGCCAGAGCCGCGGCCCTACCGGAAAATGCTTCGCAGGCTGGCGCAGCGGCGCAACATGGGCGCCGGTGGCGCCGAGGCTGATGGCCGCCGCAAAGCCCGCAGCCCCACGGGCTGTGGGGCCACGCGAGCGGCTGCCAAAGAGCTTTCCAACGAGGCACGGCTTTCCCTCCTGGCTCTTCGGGCGTGGGAGCTGTCGCCAGAGAGGCAGCCCTACCGGAAAATGCTTCGCAGGCTGGCGCAGCGGCCCCACCTGGGCGCCGGTGGCGCCGAGGCTGACGGCCGCCGCAAAGCCTGCAGCCCCATGGGCTTTAGGGCCATGCGAGTGGCTGCCAAAGAGCTTTCCAACGAGGCATGGCTTTCCCTCCTGGCTCTTCGGGCGTGGGAGCTGTCGCCAGAGCCGCGGCCCTACCGGAAAATGCTTTGCAGGCTGGCGCGGCGGCCCGACGTGGGCGCCGGTGTCGCCCAGGCTGACGGCCGCCGCAAAGCCCGCAGCCCCACGGGCTTTGGGGCCACGCGAGCGGCTGCCAAAGAGCTTTTCAACGAGGCACGGCTTTCCCTCCTGGCTCTTCGGGCGTGGGAGCTGTCGCCAGAGCCGCGGCCCTACCGGAAAATGCTTCGCAGGCTGGCGCGGCGGCGCCACGTGGGCGCCGGTGGCGCCGAGGCTGACGGCCGCCGCAAAGCCCGCAGCCCCACGGGCTGTGGGGCCACGTGAGTGGCTGCCAAAGAGCTTTCCAACGAGGCACGGCTTTCCCTCCTGGCTCTTCGGGCGTGGGAGCTCTTGCCAGAGCCGCGGCCCTACCGGAAAATGCTTCGCAGGCTGGCGCGGCGGCGCAATGTGGGCGCCGGTGGCGCCGAGGCTGATGGCTGCCGCAAAGCTAGCAGCCCCACGGGCTGTGGGGCCACGCGAGCGGCTGCCAAAGAGCTTTCCAACGAGGCACGGCTTTCCCTCCTGGCTCTTTGGGCGTGGGAGCTGTCGCCAGAGCCGCGGCCCTACCGGAAAATGCTTCGCAGGCTGGCGGAGCGGCGCAACGTGGGCGCCGGTGGAGCCGAGGCTGACTGCCGCCGAAAGCCCGCAGCCCCATGGGCTGTGGGGCCACGCGAGCGGCTGCCAAAGAGCTTTCCAACGAGGCACGGCTTTCCCTCCTGGCTCTTCGGGCGTGGGAGCTGTCGCCAGAGCCGCGGCCCTACCGGAAAATGCTTCGCAGGCTATCGCGGCGGCCCGACGTGGGCGCCGGTGGCGCCGAGGCTGACGGCCGCCGCAAAGCCCGCAGCCCCACGGGCTGTGGGGCCACGCGAGCGGCTGCCAAAGAGCTTTCCAACGAGGCACGGCTTTCCCTCCTGGCTCTTCGGGCGTGGGAGCTGTTGCCAGAGCCGCGGCCCTACCGGACAATGCTTCGCAGGCTGGCGCGGCGGCCCCACCTGGGCGCTGGTGTCACCCAGGCTGACGGCCGCCGCAAAGCCCGCAGCCCCACGGGCTGTGGGGCCACGCGAGCGGCTGCCAAAGAGCTTTCCAACGAGGCACGGCTTTCCCTCCTGGCTCTTCGGGCGTGGGAGCTGTCGCCAGAGCCGCGGCCCTACCGGAAAATGCTTCGCAGGCTGGCGCGGCGGCGCCACGTGGGCGCCGGTGGCGCCGAGGCTGACGGCCGCCGCAAAGCCCGCAGCCCCACGGGCTGTGGGGCCACGCGAGCGGCTGCCAAAGAGCTTTCCAACGAGGCACGGCTTTCCCTCCTGGCTCTTCGGGCGTGGGAGCTGTCGCCAGAGCCGCGGCCCTACCGGAAAATGCTTCGCAGGCTGGCGCGGCGGCGCCACGTGGGCGCCGGTGGCGCCGAGGCTGACGGCCGCCGCAAAGCCCGCAGCCCCACGGGCTGTGGGGCCACGTGAGTGGCTGCCAAAGAGCTTTCCAACGAGGCACGGCTTTCCCTCCTGGCTCTTCGGGCGTGGGAGCTCTTGCCAGAGCCGCGGCCCTACCGGAAAATGCTTCGCAGGCTGGCGCGGCGGCGCAATGTGGGCGCCGGTGGCGCCGAGGCTGATGGCTGCCGCAAAGCTAGCAGCCCCACGGGCTGTGGGGCCACGCGAGCGGCTGCCAAAGAGCTTTCCAACGAGGCACGGCTTTCCCTCCTGGCTCTTTGGGCGTGGGAGCTGTCGCCAGAGCCGCGGCCCTACCGGAAAATGCTTCGCAGGCTGGCGGAGCGGCGCAACGTGGGCGCCGGTGGAGCCGAGGCTGACTGCCGCCGAAAGCCCGCAGCCCCATGGGCTGTGGGGCCACGCGAGCGGCTGCCAAAGAGCTTTCCAACGAGGCACGGCTTTCCCTCCTGGCTCTTCGGGCGTGGGAGCTGTCGCCAGAGCCGCGGCCCTACCGGAAAATGCTTCGCAGGCTATCGCGGCGGCCCGACGTGGGCGCCGGTGGCGCCGAGGCTGACGGCCGCCGCAAAGCCCGCAGCCCCACGGGCTGTGGGGCCACGCGAGCGGCTGCCAAAGAGCTTTCCAACGAGGCACGGCTTTCCCTCCTGGCTCTTCGGGCGTGGGAGCTGTTGCCAGAGCCGCGGCCCTACCGGACAATGCTTCGCAGGCTGGCGCGGCGGCCCCACCTGGGCGCTGGTGTCACCCAGGCTGACGGCCGCCGCAAAGCCCGCAGCCCCACGGGCTGTGGGGCCACGCGAGCGGCTGCCAAAGAGCTTTCCAACGAGGCACGGCTTTCCCTCCTGGCTCTTCGGGCGTGGGAGCTGTCGCCAGAGCCGCGGCCCTACCGGAAAATGCTTCGCAGGCTGGCGCGGCGGCGCCACGTGGGCGCCGGTGGCGCCGAGGCTGACGGCCGCCGCAAAGCCCGCAGCCCCACGGGCTGTGGGGCCACGCGAGCGGCTGCCAAAGAGCTTTCCAACGAGGCACGGCTTTCCCTCCTGGCTCTTCGGCCGTTGGAGCTGTGGCCAGAGCCGCGGCCCTACCGGAAAATGCTTCGCAGGCTGGCGCGGCGGCCCCACGTGGGCGCCGGTGTCGCCCAGGCTGACAGCCGCCGCAAACCCCGCAGCCCCACGGGCTGTGGGGCCACGCGAGCGACTGCCAAAGAGCTTTGCAATGAGGCACGGCTTTCCCTCCTGGCTCTTCGGGCGTGGGAGCTGTCGCCAGAGCCGCGGCCCTACTGGAAAATGCTTCGCAGGCTGGTGCAGCGGTGTCACGTGGGCGCCGGTGGCGCCGAGGCTGACGGCTGCCGCAAAGCCCACAGACCCACGGGCTGTGGGGCCACGCGAGCGGCTGCCAAAGAGCTTTCCAACGAGGCACGGCTTTCCCTCCTGGCTCTTCGGGCGTGGGAGCTGTCGCCAGAGCCGCGGCCCTACCGGAAAATGCTTCGCAGGCTGGCGCAGCGGCGCATCGTGGGCGCCGGTGGCACTGAGGCTGACGGCTGCTGCAAAGCCCGCAGCCCCATGGGCTGTGGGGCCACGCGAGCGACTGCCAAAGAGCTTTCCAACGAGGCACGGCTTTCCCTCCTGGCTCTTCGGGCGTGGGAGCTGTCGCCAGAGCCGCGGCCCTACCGGAAAATGCTTCGCAGGCTATCGCGGCGGCCCGACGTGGGCGCCGGTGGCGCCGAGGCTGACGGCTGCCGGAAAGCCCGCAGCCCCACGGGCTGTGGGGCCACGCGAGCGACTGCCAAAGAGCTTTGCAATGAGGCAAGGCTTTCCCTCCTGGCTCTTCGGCCGTGGGAGCTGTCGCCAGAGCCGTGGCCCTACCGGAAAATGCTTCGCAGGCTGGCGCGGCAGAGCCACATGGGAGCCGGTGGCGTCGAGGCTGACGGCCGCCGGAAAGCCCGCAGCCCCACGGGCTTTAGGGCCATGGGAGTGGCTGCCAAAGAGCTTTACAACGAGGCACGGCTTTCCCTCCTGGCTCTTCGGGCGTGGGAGCTGTCGCCAGAGACGCGGCCCTACCGGAAAATGCTTCGCAGGCTGGCGCAGCGGCGCCACGTGGGTGCCAGTGGCGCCGAGGCTGCCGGCTGCCGCAAAGCCCGTAGCCCCACGGGCTGTGGGGCCACGCGAGCGTCTGCCAAAGAGCTTTCCAACGAGGCACGGCTTTCCCTCCTGGCTCTTCGGGCGTGGGAGCTGTCGCCAGAGCCGCGGCCCTACCGGAAAATGCTTCGCAGGCTGGCGCAGCGGCGCAACATGGGCGCCGGTGGCCCCGAGGCTGACGGTCGCCGCAAAGCCCGCAGCCCCACGGGCTGTGGGGCCACGCGAGCGGCTGCCAAAGAGCTTTCCAACGAGGCACGGCTTTCCCTCCTGGCTCTTCGGCCGTGGGAGCTGTCGCCAGAGAGGCAGCCCTCCCGGAAAATGCTTCGCAGGCTGGCGCAGCGGCCC
This sequence comes from Larus michahellis, assembly GCF_964199755.1. Classification (NCBI taxonomy): domain Eukaryota; kingdom Metazoa; phylum Chordata; class Aves; order Charadriiformes; family Laridae; genus Larus; species Larus michahellis. The sequence goes on from NW_027435929.1 coordinate 661,951, forward strand.
CACCTGGGCGCCGGTGGCGCCGAGGCTGACGGCCGCCGCAAAGCCTGCAGCCCCATGGGCTTTAGGGCCATGCGAGTGGCTGCCAAAGAGCTTTCCAACGAGGCATGGCTTTCCCTCCTGGCTCTTCGGGCGTGGGAGCTGTCGCCAGAGCCGCGGCCCTACCGGAAAATGCTTTGCAGGCTGGCGCGGCGGCCCGACGTGGGCGCCGGTGTCGCCCAGGCTGACGGCCGCCGGAAAGCCCGCAGCCCCACGGGCTTTGGGGCCACGCGAGCGGCTGCCAAAGAGCTTTCCAACGAGGCACGGCTTTCCCTCCTGGCTCTTCGGGCGTGGGAGCTGTCGCCAGAGCCGCGGCCCTACCGGAAAATGCTTCGCAGGCTGGCGCGGCGGCGCCACGTGGGCGCCGGTGGCGCCGAGGCTGACGGCCGCCGCAAAGCCCGCAGCCCCACGGGCTGTGGGGCCACGTGAGTGGCTGCAAAAGAGCTTTCCAACGAGGCACGGCTTTCCCTCCTGGCTCTTCGGGCGTGGGAGCTCTTGCCAGAGCCGCGGCCCTACTGGAAAATGCTTCACAGGCTGGCGCGGCGGCCCCACCTGGGCGCCGGTGTCGACCAGGCTGATGACGGCCGGAAAGCCCGCAGCCCCACGGCCTGTGGGGCCATGCAAGCGTCTGCCAAAGAGCTTTCCAACGAGGCACGGCTTTCCCTCCTGGCTCTTCGGGCGTGGGAGCTGTCGCCAGAGCCGCGGCCCTACCGGAAAATGCTTCGCAGGCTGGCGCGGCGGCGCAATGTGGGCGCCGGTGGCGCCGAGGCTGATGGCTGCCGCAAAGCTAGCAGCCCCATGGGCTGTGGGGCCACGCGAGCGGCTGCCAAAGAGCTTTCCAACGAGGCACGGCTTTCCCTCCTGGCTCTTTGGGCGTGGGAGCTGTCGCCAGAGCCGCGGCCCTACCGGAAAATGCTTCGCAGGCTGGCGGAGCGGCGCAACGTGGGCGCCGGTGGAGCCGAGGCTGACTGCCGCCGAAAGCCCGCAGCCCCATGGGCTGTGGGGCCACGCGAGCGGCTGCCAAAGAGCTTTCCAACGAGGCACGGCTTTCCCTCCTGGCTCTTCGGGCGTGGGAGCTGTCGCCAGAGCCGCGGCCCTACCGGAAAATGCTTCGCAGGCTATCGCGGCGGCCCGACGTGGGCGCCGGTGGCGCCGAGGCTGACGGCCGCCGCAAAGCCCGCAGCCCCACGGGCTGTGGGGCCACGCGCGTGGCTGCCAAAGAGCTTTCCAACGAGGCACGGCTTTCCCTCCTGGCTCTTCGGGCGTGGGAGCTGTTGCCAGAGCCGCGGCCCTACCGGACAATGCTTCGCAGGCTGGCGCGGCGGCCCCACCTGGGCGCTGGTGTCACCCAGGCTGACGGCCGCCGCAAAGCCCGCAGCCCCACGGGCTGTGGGGCCACGCGAGCGGCTGCCAAAGAGCTTTCCAACGAGGCACGGCTTTCCCTCCTGGCTCTTCGGGCGTGGGAGCTGTCGCCAGAGCCGCGGCCCTACCGGAAAATGCTTCGCAGGCTGGCGCGGCGGCGCCACGTGGGCGCCGGTGGCGCCGAGGCTGACGGCCGCCGCAAAGCCCGCAGCCCCACGGGCTGTGGGGCCACGCGAGCGGCTGCCAAAGAGCTTTCCAACGGGGCACGGCTTTCCCTCCTGGCTCTTCGGCCGTTGGAGCTGTGGCCAGAGCCGCGGCCCTACCGGAAAATGCTTCGCAGGCTGGCGCGGCGGCCCCACGTGGGCGCCGGTGTCGCCCAGGCTGACAGCCGCCGCAAACCCCGCAGCCCCACGGGCTGTGGGGCCACGCGAGCGACTGGCAAAGAGCTTTGCTATGAGGCACGGCTTTCCCTCCTGGCTCTTCGGGCGTGGGAGCTGTCGCCAGAGCCGCGGCCCTACCGGAAAATGCTTCGTAGGCTGGTGCAGCGGTGTCACGTGGGCGCCGGTGGCGCCGAGGCTGACGGCTGCCGCAAAGCCCACAGCCCCACGGGCTGTGGGGCCACGCGAGCGGCTGCCAAAGAGCTTTCCAACGAGGCACGGCTTTCCCTCCTGGCTCTTCGGCCGTGGGAGCTGTCGCCAGAGCCGCGGCCCTACCGGAAAATGCTTCGCAGGCTGGCGCAGCGGCGCATCGTGGGCGCCGGTGGCACTGAGGCTGACGGATGCTGCAAAGCCCGCAGCCCCATGGGCTGTGGGGCCACGCGAGTGGCTGCCAAAGAGCTTTCCAACGAGGCACGGCTTTCCCTCCTGGCTCTTTGGGCGTGGAAGCTGTCGCCAGAACCGCGGCCCTACCGGAAAATGCTTCGCAGGCTGGCGCGGCAGAGCCACATGGGAGCCGGTGACGTCGAGGCTGACGGCCGCAGGAAAGCCCGCAGCCCCACGGGCTATTGGGCCATGGGAGTGGCTGCCAAAGAGCTTTACAACGAGGCACGGCTTTCCCTCCTGGCTCTTCGAGCGTGGGAGCTGTCGCCAGAGACGCGGCCCTACCGGAAAATGCTTCGCAGGCTGGCGCAGCGGCGCAACATGGGCGCCGGTGGCCCCGAGGCTGACGGTCGCCGCAAAGCCCGCAGCCCCACGGGCTGTGGGGCCACGCGAGCGGCTGCCAAAGAGCTTTCCAACGAGGCACGGCTTTCCCTCCTGGCTCTTCGGGCGTGGGAGCTGTCGCCAGAGAGGCAGCCCTACCGGAAAATGCTTCGCAGGCTGGCGCAGCGGCCCCACCTGGGCGCCGGTGGCGCCGAGGCTGACGGCCGCCGCAAAGCCTGCAGCCCCATGGGCTTTAGGGCCATGCGAGTGGCTGCCAAAGAGCTTTCCAACGAGGCATGGCTTTCCCTCCTGGCTCTTCGGGCGTGGGAGCTGTCGCCAGAGCCGCGGCCCTACCGGAAAATGCTTTGCAGGCTGGCGCGGCGGCCCGACGTGGGCGCCGGTGTCGCCCAGGCTGACGGCCGCCGGAAAGCCCGCAGCCCCACGGGCTTTGGGGCCACGCGAGCGGCTGCCAAAGAGCTTTCCAACGAGGCACGGCTTTCCCTCCTGGCTCTTCGGGCGTGGGAGCTGTCGCCAGAGCCGCGGCCCTACCGGAAAATGCTTCGCAGGCTGGCGCGGCGGCGCCACGTGGGCGCCGGTGGCGCCGAGGCTGACGGCCGCCGCAAAGCCCGCAGCCCCACGGGCTTTGGGGCCACGTGAGTGGCTGCCAAAGAGCTTTCCAACGAGGCACGGCTTTCCCTCCTGGCTCTTCGGGCGTGGGAGCTCTTGCCAGAGCCGCGGCCCTACCGGAAAATGCTTCGCAGGCTGGCGCGGCGGCCCCACCTGGGCGCCGGTGTCGACCAGGCTGATGACGGCCGGAAAGCCCGCAGCCCCACGGCCTGTGGGGCCATGCAAGCGTCTGCCAAAGAGCTTTCCAACGAGGCACGGCTTTCCCTCCTGGCTCTTCGGGCGTGGGAGCTGTCGCCAGAGCCGCGGCCCTACCGGAAAATGCTTCGCAGGCTGGCGCGGCGGCGCCACGTGGGCGCCGGTGGCGCCGAGGCTGACGGCCGCCGCAAAGCCCGCAGCCCCACGGGCTGTGGGGCCACGCGAGCGGCTGCCAAAGAGCTTTCCAACGAGGCACGGCTTTCCCTCCTGGCTCTTCGGCCGTTGGAGCTGTGGCCAGAGCCGCGGCCCTACCGGAAAATGCTTCGCAGGCTGGCGCGGCGGCCCCACGTGGGCGCCGGTGTCGCCCAGGCTGACAGCCGCCGCAAACCCCGCAGCCCCACGGGCTGTGGGGCCACGCGAGCGACTGCCAAAGAGCTTTGCAATGAGGCACGGCTTTCCCTCCTGGCTCTTTGGCCGTGGGAGGTGTCGCCAGAGCCGCGGCCCTACTGGAAAATGCTTCGCAGGCTGGTGCAGCGGTGTCACGTGGGCGCCGGTGGCGCCGAGGCTGACGGCTGCCGCAAAGCCCACAGCCCCACGGGCTGTGGGGCCACGCGAGCGGCTGCCAAAGAGCTTTCCAACGAGGCACGGCTTTCCCTCCTGGCTCTTCGGGCGTGGGAGCTGTCGCCAGAGCCGCGGCCCTACCGGAAAATGCTTCGCAGGCTGGCGCAGCGGCGCATCGTGGGCGCCGGTGGTACTGAGGTTGACGGCTGCTGCAAAGCCCGCAGCCCCATGGGCTGTGGGGCCACGCGAGTGGCTGCCAAAGAGCTTTCCAACGAGGCACGGCTTTCCCTCCTGGCTCTTCGGGCGTGGAAGCTGTCGCCAGAACCGCGGCCCTACCGGAAAATGCTTTGCAGGCTGGCGCGGCGGCCCCACGTGGGCGCCGGTGGCGCCGAGGCTGACGGCTGCCGGAAAGCCCGCAGCCCCACGGGCTGTGGGGCCACGCGAGCGACTGCCAAAGAGCTTTGCAATGAGGCACAGCTTTCCCTCCTGGCTCTTCGGCCGTGGGAGCTGTCGCCAGAGCCGTGGCCCTACCGGAAAATGCTTCGCAGGCTGGCGCGGCAGAGCCCCATGGGAGCCGGTGGCGTCGAGGCTGACGGCCGCCGGAAAGCCCGCAGCCCCACGGGCTTTAGGGCCATGGGAGTGGCTGCCAAAGAGCTTTAAAACGAGGCACGGCTTTCCCTCCTGGCTCTTCGGGCGTGGGAGCTGTCGCCAGAGACGCGGCCCTACCGGAAAATGCTTCGCAGGCTGGCGCAGCGGCGCCACGTGGGTGCCAGTGGCGCCGAGGCTGCCGGCTGCCGCAAAGCCCGTAGCCCCACGGGCTGTGGGGCCACGCGAGCGTCTGCCAAAGAGCTTTCCAACGAGGCACGGCTTTCCCTCCTGGCTCTTCGGGCGTGGGAGCTGTCGCCAGAGCCGCGGCCCTACCGGAAAATGCTTCGCAGGCTGGCGCGGCGGCCCCACCTGGGCGCTGGTGTCACCCAGGCTGACGGCCGCCGCAAAGCCCGCAGCCCCACGGGCTGTGGGGCCACGCGAGCGGCTGCCAAAGAGCTTTCCAACGAGGCACGGCTTTCCCTCCTGGCTCTTCGGGCGTGGGAGCTGTCGCCAGAGCCGCGGCCCTACCGGAAAATGCTTCGCAGGCTGGCGCGGCGGCGCCACGTGGGCGCCGGTGGCGCCGAGGCTGACGGCCGCCGCAAAGCCCGCAGCCCCACGGGCTGTGGGGCCACGCGAGCGGCTGCCAAAGAGCTTTCCAACGGGGCACGGCTTTCCCTCCTGGCTCTTCGGCCGTTGGAGCTGTGGCCAGAGCCGCGGCCCTACCGGAAAATGCGTCGCAGGCTGGCGCGGCGGCCCCACGTGGGCGCCGGTGTCGCCCAGGCTGACAGCCGCCGCAAACCCCGCAGCCCCACGGGCTGTGGGGCCACGCGAGCGACTGGCAAAGAGCTTTGCAATGAGGCACGGCTTTCCCTCCTGGCTCTTCGGGCGTGGGAGCTGTCGCCAGAGCCGCGGCCCTACCGGAAAATGCTTCGCAGGCTGGTGCAGCGGTGTCACGTGGGCGCCGGTGGCGCCGAGGCTGACGGCTGCCGCAAAGCCCACAGCCCCACGGGCTGTGGGGCCACGCGAGCGGCTGCCAAAGAGCTTTCCAACGAGGCACGGCTTTCCCTCCTGGCTCTTCGGGCATGGGAGCTGTCGCCAGAGCCGCGGCCCTACCGGAAAATGCTTCGCAGGCTGGCGCAGCGGCGCATCGTGGGCGCCGGTGGCACTGAGGCTGACGGATGCTGCAAAGCCCGCAGCCCCATGGGCTGTGGGGCCACGCGAGTGGCTGCCAAAGAGCTTTCCAACGAGGCACGGCTTTCCCTCCTGGCTCTTTGGGCGTGGAAGCTGTCGCCAGAACCGCGGCCCTACCGGAAAATGCTTCGCAGGCTGGCGCGGCAGAGCCACATGGGAGCCGGTGACGTCGAGGCTGACGGCCGCCGGAAAGCCCGCAGCCCCACGGGCTTTAGGGCCATGGGAGTGGCTGCCAAAGAGCTTTCCAACGAGGCACGGCTTTCCCTCCTGGCTCTTCGGGCGTGGGAGCTGTCGCCAGAGACGCGGCCTTACCGGAAAATGATTCGCAGGCTGGCGCAGCGGCGCAACATGGGCGCCGGTGGCCCCGAGGCTGACGGTCGCCGCAAAGCCCGCAGCCCCACGGGCTGTGGGGCCACGCGAGCGGCTGCCAAAGAGCTTTCCAACGAGGCACGGCTTTCCCTCCTGGCTCTTCGGGCGTGGGAGCTGTCGCCAGAGAGGCAGCCCTACCGGAAAATGCTTCGCAGGCTGGCGCAGCGGCCCCACCTGGGCGCCGGTGGCGCCGAGGCTGACGGCCGCCGCAAAGCCTGCAGCCCCATGGGCTTTAGGGCCATGCGAGTGGCTGCCAAAGAGCTTTCCAACGAGGCATGGCTTTCCCTCCTGGCTCTTCGGGCGTGGGAGCTGTCGCCAGAGCCGCGGCCCTACCGGAAAATGCTTTGCAGGCTGGCGCGGCGGCCCGACGTGGGCGCCGGTGTCGCCCTGGCTGACGGCCGCCGGAAAGCCCGCAGCCCCACGGGCTGGGGGCCACGCGAGCGGCTGCCAAAGAGCTTTCCAACGAGGCACGGCTTTCCCTCCTGGCTCTTCGGGCGTGGGAGCTGTCGCCAGAGCCGCGGCCCTACCGGAAAATGCTTTGCAGGCTGGCGCGGCGGCGCCACGTGGGCGCCGGTGGCGCCGAGGCTGACGGCCGCCGCAAAGCCCGCAGCCCCACGGGCTTTGGGGCCACGTGAGTGGCTGCCAAAGAGCTTTCCAACGAGGCACGGCTTTCCCTCCTGGCTCTTCGGGCGTGGGAGCTCTTGCCAGAGCCGCGGCCCTACCGGAAAATGCTTCGCAGGCTGGCGCGGCGGCCCCACCTGGGCGCCGGTGTCGACCAGGCTGATGACGGCCGGAAAGCCCGCAGCCCCACGGCCTGTGGGGCCATGCAAGCGTCTGCCAAAGAGCTTTCCAACGAGGCACGGCTTTCCCTCCTGGCTCTTCGGGCGTGGGAGCTGTCGCCAGAGCCGCGGCCCTACCGGAAAATGCTTCGCAGGCTGGCGCGGCGGCGCCACGTGGGCGCCGGTGGCGCCGAGGCTGACGGCCGCCGCAAAGCCCGCAGCCCCACGGGCTGTGGGGCCACGTGAGTGGCTGCCAAAGAGCTTTCCAACGAGGCACGGCTTTCCCTCCTGGCTCTTCGGGCGTGGGAGCTCTTGCCAGAGCCGCGGCCCTACCGGAAAATGCTTCGCAGGCTGGCGCGGCGGCCCCACCTGGGCGCCGGTGTCGACCAGGCTGATGACGGCCGGAAAGCCCGCAGCCCCACGGCCTGTGGGGCCATGCAAGCGTCTGCCAAAGAGCTTTCCAACGAGGCACGGCTTAACCTCCTGGCTCTTCGGGCGTGGGAGCTGTCGCCAGAGCCGCAGCCCTACCGGAAAATGCTTCGCAGGCTGGCGCGGCGGCGCAATATGGGCGCCGGTGGCGCCGAGGCTGATGGCTGCCGCAAAGCTAGCAGCCCCACGGGCTGTGGGGCCACGCGAGCGGCTGCCAAAGAGCTTTCCAACGAGGCACGGCTTTCCCTCCTGGCTCTTTGGGCGTGGGAGCTGTCGCCAGAGCCGCGGCCCTACCGGAAAATGCTTCGCAGGCTGGCGGAGCGGCGCAACGTGGGCGCCGGTGGAGCCGAGGCTGACTGCCGCCGAAAGCCCGCAGCCCCATGGGCTGTGGGGCCACGCGAGCGGCTGCCAAAGAGCTTTCCAACGAGGCACGGCTTTCCCTCCTGGCTCTTCGGGCGTGGGAGCTGTCGCCAGAGCCGCGGCCCTACCGGAAAATGCTTCGCAGGCTATCGCGGCGGCCCGACGTGGGCGCCGGTGGCGCCGAGGCTGACGGCCGCCGCAAAGCCCGCAGCCCCACGGGCTGTGGGGCCACGCGCGTGGCTGCCAAAGAGCTTTCCAACGAGGCACGGCTTTCCCTCCTGGCTCTTCGGGCGTGGGAGCTGTTGCCAGAGCCGCGGCCCTACCGGACAATGCTTCGCAGGCTGGCGCGGCGGCCCCACCTGGGCGCTGGTGTCACCCAGGCTGACGGCCGCCGCAAAGCCCGCAGCCCCACGGGCTGTGGGGCCACGCGAGCGGCTGCCAAAGAGCTTTCCAACGAGGCACGGCTTTCCCTCCTGGCTCTTCGGGCGTGGGAGCTGTCGCCAGAGACGCGGCCCTACCGGAAAATGCTTCGCAGGCTGGCGCGGCGGCGCCACGTGGGCGCCGGTGGCGCCGAGGCTGACGGCCGCCGCAAAGCCCGCAGCCCCACGGGCTGTGGGGCCACGCGAGCGGCTGCCAAAGAGCTTTCCAACGAGGCACGGCTTTCCCTCCTGGCTCTTCGGGTGTGGGAGCTGTCGCCAGAGCCGCGGCCCTACCGGAAAATGCTTCGCAGGCTGGCGCGGCGGAACCACGTGGGCGCCGGTGGCGCCGAGGCTGACAGCCGCCGCAAAGCCCGCAGCCCCACGGGCTGTGGGGCCACGCGAGCGGCTGCCAAAGAGCTTTCCAACGAGGCACGGCTTTCCCTCCTGGCTCTTCAGGCGTGGGAGCTGTCGCCAGAGACGCGGCCCTACCGGAAAATGCTTCGCAGGTTGGCGCGGCGGCCCCACCTGGGTGCCGGTGTCGCCCAGGCTGACGGCTGCCGCAAAGCCCACAGCCCCACGGGCTGTGGGGCCATGCGAGTGGCTGCCAAAGAGCTTTCCAACGAGGCACGGGTTTCCCTCCTGGCTCTTCGGGCGTGGGAGGTGTCGCCAGAGCCGCGGCCCTACCGGAAAATGCTTTGCAGGCTGGCGCGGCGGCCCGACGTGGGCGCCGGTGTCGCCGAGGCTGACGGCCGCCGGAAAGCCCGCAGGCCCACGGGCTTTGGGGCCACGCGAGCGGCTGCCAAAGAGCTTTCCAACGAGGCACGGCTTTCCCTCCTGGCTCTTCAGGCGTGGGAGCTGTCGCCAGAGCCGCGGCCCTACCGGAAAATGCTTCGCAGGCTGGCGCAGCGGCCCCACGTGGGCGCCGGTGGCGCCGAGGCTGACGGCTGTCGCAAAGCCCGCAGCTCCATGGGCTTTAGGGCCATGCGAGTGGCTGCCAAAGAGCTTTCCAACGAGGCACGGCTTTCCCTCCTGGCTCTTCGGCCGTGGGAGCTGTCGCCAGAGACGCGGCCCTACCGGAAAATGCTTTGCAGGCTGGCGCGGCGGCCCGAAGTGGGCGCCGGTGTCGCCCAGGCTGACGGCCGCCGCAAAGCCCGCAGCCCCACGGGCTGTGGGGCCACGCGAGCGACTGCCAAAGAGCTTTCCAATGAGGCACGGCTTTCCCTCATGGCTCTTCGGCCGTGGGAGCTGTGGACAGAGCTGCGGCCCTACCAGAAAATGCTTCGCAGGCTGGCGCGGCGGCGCCACGTGGGCACCAGTAGCGCCAAGGCTGACGGCCGCCGCAAAGCCCGCAGCCCCACGGGCTGTGGGGCCACGCGAGCAGCTGCCAAAGAGCTTTCCAACGAGGCACGGATTTCCCTCCTGGCTCTTCGGGCGTGGGAGTTGTCGCCAGAGCTGCAGCCCTACCGGAAAATGCTTCGCAATCTGGCGCGGCGGTGCCACGTGGGCGCCGGTGGCGCCGAGGCTGACGGCCGCCGCAAAGCCCGCAGCCCCACGGGCCGTGGGGCCACGCGAGCGGCTGCCAAAGAGCTTTCCAACGAGGCACGGCTTTCCCTCCTGGCTCTTCGGGCGTGGGAGCTGTCGCCAGAGAGGCAGCCCTACTGGAAAATGCTTCGCAGGCTGGCGCAGCGGCCCCACCTGGGCGCCGGTGTCGCCGAGGCTGACGGCCGCCGCAAAGCCTGCAGCCCCATGGGCTTTAGGGCCATGCGAGTGGCTGCCAAAGAGCTTTCCAACGAGGCATGGCTTTCCCTCCTGGCTCTTCGGGCGTGGGAGCTGTCGCCAGAGCCGCGGCCCTACCGGAAAATGCTTTGCAGGCTGGCGCGGCGGCCCGACGTGGGCGCCGGTGTCGCCCAGGCTGACGGCCGCCGGAAAGCCCGCAGCCCCACGGGCTTTGGGGCCACGCGAGCGGCTGCCAAAGAGCTTTCCAACGAGGCACGGCTTTCCCTCCTGGCTCTTCGGGCGTGGGAGCTGTCGCCAGAGCCGCGGCCCTACCGGAAAATGCTTCGCAGGCTGGCGCGGCGGCGCCACGTGGGCGCCGGTGGCGCCGAGGCTGACGGCCGCCGCAAAGCCCGCAGCCCCACGGGCTGTGGGGCCACGTGAGTGGCTGCCAAAGAGCTTTCCAACGAGGCACGGCTTTCCCTCCTGGCTCTTCGGGCGTGGGAGCTCTTGCCAGAGCCGCGGCCCTACCGGAAAATGCTTCGCAGGCTGGCGCGGCGGCCCCACCTGGGCGCCGGTGTCGACCAGGCTGATGACGGCCGGAAAGCCCGCAGCCCCACGGCCTGTGGGGCCATGCAAGCGTCTGCCAAAGAGCTTTCCAACGAGGCACGGCTTTCCCTCCTGGCTCTTCGGGCGTGGGAGCTGTCGCCAGAGCCGCGGCCCTACCGGAAAATGCTTCGCAGGCTGGCGCAGCGGCCCCACCTGGGCGCCGGTGTCGACCAGGCTGATGACCGCCGCAAAGCCCGCAGCCCCACGGGCTGTGGGGCCACGCGAGCGGCTGCCAAAGAGCTTTCCAACGAGGCACGGCTTTCCCTCCTGGCTCTTCAGCCGTGGGAGCTGTGGCCAGAGCCGCGGCCCTACCGGAAAATGCTTCGCAGGCTGGCGCGGCGGCGCAATGTGGGCGCCGGTGGCGCCGAGGCTAATGGCTGCCGCAAAGCTAGCAGCCCCACGGGCTGTGGGAACACGCGAGCGGCTGCCAAAGAGCTTTCCAACGAGGCACGGCTTTCCCTCCTGGCTCTTTGGGCGTGGGAGCTGTTGCCAGAGCCGCGGCCCTACCGGAAAATGCTTCGCAGGCTGGCGGAGCGGCGCAACGTGGGCGCCGGTGGAGCCGAGGCTGACTGCCGCCGAAAGCCCGCAGCCCCATGGGCTGTGGGGCCACGCGAGCGGCTGCCAAAGAGCTTTCCAACGAGGCACGGCTTTCCCTCCTGGCTCTTCGGGCGTGGGAGCTGTCGCCAGAGCCGCGGCCCTACCGGAAAATGCTTCGCAGGCTGGCGCAGCGGCGCAATGTGGGCGCCGGTGGCGCCGAGGCTGACGGCCGCCGCAAAGCCCGCAGCCCCACGGGCAGTGGGGCCACGCGCGTGGCTGCCAAAGAGCTTTCCAACGAGGCACGGCTTTCCCTCCTGGCTCTTCGGGCGTGGGAGCTGTTGCCAGAGCCGCGGCCCTACCGGACAATGCTTCGCAGGCTGGCGCGGCGGCCCCACCTGGGCGCTGGTGTCACCCAGGCTGACGGCCGCCGCAAAGCCCGCAGCCCCACGGGCTGTGGGGCCACGCGAGCGGCTGCCAAAGAGCTTTCCAACGAGGCACGGCTTTCCCTCCTGGCTCTTCGGGCGTGGGAGCTGTCGCCAGAGCCGCGGCCCTACCGGAAAATGCTTCGCAGGCTGGCGCGGCGGCGCCACGTGGGCGCCGGTGGCGCCGAGGCTGACGGCCGCCGCAAAGCCCGCAGCCCCACGGGCTGTGGGGCCACGCGCGTGGCTGCCAAAGAGCTTTCCAACGAGGCACGGCTTTCCCTCCTGGCTCTTCGGGCGTGGGAGCTGTCGCCAGAGACGCGGCCCTACCGGAAAATGCTTCGCAGGTTGGCGCGGCGGCCCCACCTGGGTGCCGGTGTCGCCCAGGCTGACGGCCGCCCCAAAGCCCGCAGCCCCACGGGCTGTGGGTCCACGCGAGCGGCTGCCAAAGAGCTTTCCAATGAGGCACGGCTTTCCCTCCTGGCTCTTCGGCCGTGGGAGCTGTCGCCAGAGCCGCGGCCCTACTGGAAAATGCTTCGCAGGCTGGTGCAGCGGTGCTACGTGGGTGCCGGTGTCGCCGAGGCTGACGGCCGCCGCAAAGCCCGCAGCCACACGGGCTGTGGGGCCACGCGAGTGGCTGCCAAAGAGCTTTCCAACGAGGCACGGCTTTCCCTCCTGGCTCTTCGGGTGTGGGAGCTGTCGCCAGAGCCGCGGCCCTACCGGAAAATGCTTCGCAGGCTGGCGCAGCGGCGCAACGTGAGCGCCGGTGGCGCCGAGGCTGACGGCCGCCGCAAAGCCCGCAGACCCACGGGCTGTGGGGCCACGCGAGCGGCTGCCAAAGAGCTTTCCAACGAGGCACGGCTTTCCCTCCTGGCTCTTCGGGCGTGGGAGCTGTCGCCAGAGCCGCGGCCCTACCGGAAAATGCTTTGCAGGCTGGTGCGGCGGCCCGACGTGGGCGCCGGTGGTGCCGAGGCTGACAGCTGCCGGAAAGCCCGCAGCCCCACTGGCTGTGGGGCCACGCGAGCGGCTGCCAAAGAGCTTTCCAACGAGGCACGGCTTTCCCTCCTGGCTCTTCGGCCGTGGGAGCTGTCGCCGGAGCCGCGGCCCTACCGGAAAATGCTTCGCAGGCTGGCGCAGCGGCGCAACGTGAGCGCCGGTGGCGCCGAGGCTGATGGCCGCCACAAAGCCCGCAGCCCCATGGGCTGTGGGGCCACGCGAGCGGCTGCCAAAGAGCTTTCCAACGAGGCACGGCTTTCCCTAATGGCTCTTCGGGCGTGGGAGCTGTCGCCAGAGCCGCGGCCCCACCGGAAAATGCTTCGCAGGCTGGCGCAGCGGCGCAACGTGGGAGCCGGTGGCGCCGAGGCTGATGGCCGCCGCAAAGCCCGCAGCCCCAGAGGCTTTAGGGCCATGCGAGTGGCTGCCAAAGAGCTTTCCAACGAGGCACGGCTTTCCCTCCTGGCTCTTCGGGCGTGGGAGCTGTCGCCAGAGCCGCGGCCCTACTGGAAAATGCTTCGCAGGCTGGCGCGGCGGCCCCACCTGGGCGCCGGTGTCGCCCAGGCTGACGGCCGCCGGAAAGCCCGCAGCCCCACGGGCTGTGGGGCCACACGAGCGGCTGCCAAAGAGCTTTCCAACGAGGCACGGCTTTCCCTCCTGGCTCTTCGGCCGTGGGAGCTGGCGCCAGAGACGCGGCCCTACCGGAAAATGCTTCGCAGGCTGGCGCGGCGGCGCTAAGTGGGCGCCGGTGGCGCTGAGGCTGACGGCCGCCGCAAAGCCCGCAGCCCCATGGGCTGTGGGGCCACGCGAGCGGCTGCCAAAGAGCTTTCCAATGAGGCACGGCTTTCCCTCCTGGCTCTTCGGGCGTGGGAGATGTCGCCAGAGCCGCGGCCCTACCGGAAAATGCTTCGCAGGCTGGCGCAGCGGCCCCACCTTGGCGCCGGTGGCGCTGAGGCTGACGGCCGCCGCAAAGCCCGCAGCCCCATGGGCTGTGGGGCCACGCGAGCGGCTGCCAAAGAGCTTTCCAACGAGGCACGGCTTTCCCTCCTGGCTCTTCGGCCGTGGGAGCTGTCGCCAGAGACGCGGCCCTACCGGAAAATGCTTCGCAGGCTGGCGCGGCGGCGCCACGTGGGCGCCGGTGGCGCCGAGGCTGACAGCCGCCGGAAAGCTCGCAGCCCCATGGGCTGTGGGGCCACGCGAGCGGCTGCCAAAGAGCTTTCCAACGAGGCACGGCTTTCCCTAATGGCTCTTCGGGCGTGGGAGCTGTCGCCAGAGCCGCGGCCCTACCGGAAAATGCTTTGCAGGCTGGCGCGGCGGCCCGACGTGTGTGCCGGTGGCGCCGAGGCTGACGGCTGCCGGAAAGCCCGCAGCCCCACTGGCTGTGGGGCCATGCGAGCGGCTGCCAAAGAGCTTTCCAACGAGGCACGGCTTTCCCTCCTGGCTCTTCGGGCGTGGGAGCTGTCGCCAGAGCCGCGGCCCTACCGGAAAATGCTTTGCAGGCTGGCGCGGTCGCGCCACGTGGTCGCCGGTGGCGCCGAGGCTGACAGCCGCCGCAAAGCCCGCAGCCCCACGGGCTGTGGGGCCACGCGAGTGGCTGCCAAAGAGCTTTCCAATGAGGCACGTCTTTCCCTCCTGGCTCTTCGGGCGTGGGAGCTGTCGCCAGAGACGCGGCCCTACTGGAAAATGCTTTGCAGGCTGGCGCGGCGCCCCCAATTGGGCGCCGGTGTCGCCCAGGCTGACGGCCGCTGGAAAGCCCGCAGCCCCACGGGCTGTGGGGCCATGCGAGCGGCTGCCAAAGAGCTTTCCAACGAGGCACGGCTTTCCCTCCTGGCTCTTCGGGCGTGGGAGCTGTCGCCAGAGCCGCGGCCCTACCGGAAAATGCTTCGCAGGCTGGCGCAGCGGCCCCACGTGGGCGCCGGTGGCGCCGAGGCTGACGGCTGTCGCAAAGCCCGCAGCTCCATGGGCTTTAGGGCCATGCGAGTGGCTGCCAAAGAGCTTTCCAACGAGGCACGGCTTTCCCTCCTGGCTCTTCGGCCGTGGGAGCTGTCGCCAGAGACGCGGCCCTACCGGAAAATGCTTTGCAGGCTGGCGCGGCGGCCCGAAGTGGGCGCCGGTGTCGCCCAGGCTGACGGCCGCCCCAAAGCCCGCAGCCCCACGGGCTGTGGGGCCACGCGAGCGACTGCCAAAGAGCTTTCCAATGAGGCACGGCTTTCCCTCATGGCTCTTCGGCCGTGGGAGCTGTGGACAGAGCTGCGGCCCTACCAGAAAATGCTTCGCAGGCTGGCGCGGCGGCGCCACGTGGGCACCAGTAGCGCCAAGGCTGACGGCCGCCGCAAAGCCCGCAGCCCCACGGGCTGTGGGGCCACGCGAGCAGCTGCCAAAGAGCTTTCCAACGAGGCACGGATTTCCCTCCTGGCTCTTCGGGCGTGGGAGTTGTCGCCAGAGCTGCAGCCCTACCGGAAAATGCTTCGCAATCTGGCGCGGCGGTGCCACGTGGGCGCCGGTGGCGCCGAGGCTGACGGCCGCCGCAAAGCCCGCAGCCCCACGGGCCGTGGGGCCACGCGAGTGGCTGCCAAAGAGCTTTCCAACGAGGCACGGCTTTCCCTCCTGGCTCTTCGGGCGTGGGAGCTGTCGCCAGAGAGGCAGCCCTACTGGAAAATGCTTCGCAGGCTGGCGCAGCGGCCCCACCTGGGCGCCGGTGTCGCCGAGGCTGACGGCCGCCGCAAAGCCTGCAGCCCCATGGGCTTTAGGGCCATGCGAGTGGCTGCCAAAGAGCTTTCCAACGAGGCATGGCTTTCCCTCCTGGCTCTTCGGGCGTGGGAGCTGTCGCCAGAGCCGCGGCCCTACCGGAAAATGCTTTGCAGGCTGGCGCGGCGGCCCGACGTGGGCGCCGGTGTCGCCCAGGCTGACGGCCGCCGGAAAGCCCGCAGCCCCACGGGCTTTGGGGCCACGCGAGCGGCTGCCAAAGAGCTTTCCAACGAGGCACGGCTTTCCCTCCTGGCTCTTCGGGCGTGGGAGCTGTCGCCAGAGCCGCGGCCCTACCGGAAAATGCTTCGCAGGCTGGCGCGGCGGCGCCACGTGGGCGCCGGTGGCGCCGAGGCTGACGGCCGCCGCAAAGCCCGCAGCCCCACGGGCTGTGGGGCCACGTGAGTGGCTGCCAAAGAGCTTTCCAACGAGGCACGGCTTTCCCTCCTGGCTCTTCGGGCGTGGGAGCTCTTGCCAGAGCCGCGGCCCTACCGGAAAATGCTTCGCAGGCTGGCGCGGCGGCCCCACCTGGGCGCCGGTGTCGACCAGGCTGATGACGGCCGGAAAGCCCGCAGCCCCACGGCCTGTGGGGCCATGCAAGCGTCTGCCAAAGAGCTTTCCAACGAGGCACGGCTTTCCCTCCTGGCTCTTCGGGCGTGGGAGCTGTCGCCAGAGCCGCGGCCCTACCGGAAAATGCTTCGCAGGCTGGCGCAGCGGCCCCACCTGGGCGCCGGTGTCGACCAGGCTGATGACCGCCGCAAAGCCCGCAGCCCCACGGGCTGTGGGGCCACGCGAGCGGCTGCCAAAGAGCTTTCCAACGAGGCACGGCTTTCCCTCCTGGCTCTTCAGCCGTGGGAGCTGTGGCCAGAGCCGCGGCCCTACCGGAAAATGCTTCGCAGGCTGGCGCGGCGGCGCAATGTGGGCGCCGGTGGCGCCGAGGCTAATGGCTGCCGCAAAGCTAGCAGCCCCACGGGCTGTGGGAACACGCGAGCGGCTGCCAAAGAGCTTTCCAACGAGGCACGGCTTTCCCTCCTGGCTCTTTGGGCGTGGGAGCTGTCGCCAGAGCCGCGGCCCTACCGGAAAATGCTTCGCAGGCTGGCGGAGCGGCGCAACGTGGGCGCCGGTGGAGCCGAGGCTGACTGCCGCCGAAAGCCCGCAGCCCCATGGGCTGTGGGGCCACGCGAGCGGCTGCCAAAGAGCTTTCCAACGAGGCACGGCTTTCCCTCCTGGCTCTTCGGGCGTGGGAGCTGTCGCCAGAGCCGCGGCCCTACCGGAAAATGCTTCGCAGGCTGGCGCAGCGGCGCAATGTGGGCGCCGGTGGCGCCGAGGCTGACGGCCGCCGCAAAGCCCGCAGCCCCACGGGCAGTGGGGCCACGCGCGTGGCTGCCAAAGAGCTTTCCAACGAGGCACGGCTTTCCCTCCTGGCTCTTCGGGCGTGGGAGCTGTTGCCAGAGCCGCGGCCCTACCGGACAATGCTTCGCAGGCTGGCGCGGCGGCCCCACCTGGGCGCTGGTGTCACCCAGGCTGACGGCCGCCGCAAAGCCCGCAGCCCCACGGGCTGTGGGGCCACGCGAGCGGCTGCCAAAGAGCTTTCCAACGAGGCACGGCTTTCCCTCCTGGCTCTTCGGGCGTGGGAGCTGTCGCCAGAGCCGCGGCCCTACCGGAAAATGCTTCGCAGGCTGGCGCGGCGGCGCCACGTGGGCGCCGGTGGCGCCGAGGCTGACGGCCGCCGCAAAGCCCGCAGCCCCACGGGCTGTGGGGCCACGCGCGTGGCTGCCAAAGAGCTTTCCAACGAGGCACGGCTTTCCCTCCTGGCTCTTCGGGCGTGGGAGCTGTCGCCAGAGACGCGGCCCTACCGGAAAATGCTTCGCAGGTTGGCGCGGCGGCCCCACCTGGGTGCCGGTGTCGCCCAGGCTGACGGCCGCCCCAAAGCCCGCAGCCCCACGGGCTGTGGGTCCACGCGAGCGGCTGCCAAAGAGCTTTCCAATGAGGCACGGCTTTCCCTCCTGGCTCTTCGGCCGTGGGAGCTGTCGCCAGAGCCGCGGCCCTACTGGAAAATGCTTCGCAGGCTGGTGCAGCGGTGCTACGTGGGTGCCGGTGTCGCCGAGGCTGACGGCCGCCGCAAAGCCCGCAGCCACACGGGCTGTGGGGCCACGCGAGTGGCTGCCAAAGAGCTTTCCAACGAGGCACGGCTTTCCCTCCTGGCTCTTCGGGTGTGGGAGCTGTCGCCAGAGCCGCGGCCCTACCGGAAAATGCTTCGCAGGCTGGCGCAGCGGCGCAACGTGAGCGCCGGTGGCGCCGAGGCTGACGGCCGCCGAAAAGCCCGCAGCCCCACGGGCTGTGGGGCCACGCGAGCGGCTGCCAAAGAGCTTTCCAACGAGGCACGGCTTTCCCTCCTGGCTCTTCGGGCGTGGGAGCTGTCGCCAGAGCCGCGGCCCTACCGGAAAATGCTTTGCAGGCTGGTGCGGCGGCCCGACGTGGGCGCCGGTGGTGCCGAGGCTGACGGCTGCCGGAAAGCCCGCAGACCCACGGGCTGTGGGGCCACGCGAGCGGCTGCCAAAGAGCTTTCCAACGAGGCACGGCTTTCCCTCCTGGCTCTTCGGCCGTGGGAGCTGTCGCCGGAGCCGCGGCCCTACCGGAAAATGCTTCGCAGGCTGGCGCAGCGGCGCAACGTGAGCGCCGGTGGCGCCGAGGCTGATGGCCGCCACAAAGCCCGCAGCCCCATGGGCTGTGGGGCCACGCGAGCGGCTGCCAAAGAGCTTTCCAACGAGGCACGGCTTTCCCTAATGGCTCTTCGGGCGTGGGAGCTGTCGCCAGAGCCGCGGCCCCACCGGAAAATGCTTCGCAGGCTGGCGCAGCGGCGCAACGTGGGAGCCGGTGGCGCCGAGGCTGATGGCCGCCGCAAAGCCCGCAGCCCCAGAGGCTTTAGGGCCATGCGAGTGGCTGCCAAAGAGCTTTCCAACGAGGCACGGCTTTCCCTCCTGGCTCTTCGGGCGTGGGAGCTGTCGCCAGAGCCGCGGCCCTACTGGAAAATGCTTCGCAGGCTGGCGCGGCGGCCCCACCTGGGCGCCGGTGTCGCCCAGGCTGACGGCCGCCGGAAAGCCCGCAGCCCCACGGGCTGTGGGGCCACACGAGCGGCTGCCAAAGAGCTTTCCAACGAGGCACGGCTTTCCCTCCTGGCTCTTCGGCCGTGGGAGATGGCGCCAGAGCCGCGGCCCTACCGGAAAATGCTTCGCAGGCTGGCGCGGCGGCGCTAAGTGGGCGCCGGTGGCGCTGAGGCTGACGGCCGCCGCAAAGCCCGCAGCCCCATGGGCTGTGGGGCCACGCGAGCGGCTGCCAAAGAGCTTTCCAATGAGGCACGGCTTTCCCTCCTGGCTCTTCGGGCGTGGGAGATGTCGCCAGAGCCGCGGCCCTACCGGAAAATGCTTCGCAGGCTGGCGCAGCGGCCCCACCTTGGCGCCGGTGGCGCTGAGGCTGACGGCCGCCGCAAAGCCCGCAGCCCCATGGGCTGTGGGGCCACGCGAGCGGCTGCCAAAGAGCTTTCCAACGAGGCACGGCTTTCCCTCCTGGCTCTTCGGCCGTGGGAGCTGTCGCCAGAGACGCGGCCCTACCGGAAAATGCTTCGCAGGCTGGCGCGGCGGCGCCACGTGGGCGCCGGTGGCGCCGAGGCTGACAGCCGCCGGAAAGCTCGCAGCCCCATGGGCTGTGGGGCCACGCGAGCGGCTGCCAAAGAGCTTTCCAACGAGGCACGGCTTTCCCTAATGGCTCTTCGGGCGTGGGAGCTGTCGCCAGAGCCACGGCCCTACCGGAAAATGCTTTGCAGGCTGGCGCGGCGGCCCGACGTGGGTGCCGGTGGCGCCGAGGCTGACGGCTGCCGGAAAGCCCGCAGCCCCACTGGCTGTGGGGCCATGCGAGCGGCTGCCAAAGAGCTTTCCAACGAGGCACGGCTTTCCCTCCTGGCTCTTCGGGCGTGGGAGCTGTCGCCAGAGCCGCGGCCCTACCGGAAAATGCTTTGCAGGCTGGCGCGGTCGCGCCACGTGGTCGCCGGTGGCGCCGAGGCTGACAGCCGCCGCAAAGCCCGCAGCCCCACGGGCTGTGGGGCCACGCGAGTGGCTGCCAAAGAGCTTTCCAATGAGGCACGTCTTTCCCTCCTGGCTCTTCGGGCGTGGGAGCTGTCGCCAGAGACGCGGCCCTACTGGAAAATGCTTTGCAGGCTGGCGCGGCGCCCCCAATTGGGCGCCGGTGTCGCCCAGGCTGACGGCCGCTGGAAAGCCCGCAGCCCCACGGGCTGTGGGGCCATGCGAGCGGCTGCCAAAGAGCTTTCCAACGAGGCACGGCTTTCCCTCCTGGCTCTTCGGGCGTGGGAGCTGTCGCCAGAGCCGCGGCCCTACCGGAAAATGCTTCGCAGGCTGGCGCAGCGGCGCAAAGTGGGAGCCGGTGGCGCCGAGGCTGACGGCCGCCGAAAAGCCCGCAGCCCCATGGGCTGTGGGGCCACGCGAGCGGCTGCCAAAGAGCTTTCCAACGAGGCACGGCTTTCTCTCCTGGCTCTTCGGCCGTGGGAGCTGTCGCCAGAGCCGCGGCCCTACCGGAAAATGCTTTGCAGGCTAGCGCGGCGGCCCCACCTGGGCGCCGGTGGCGCCGAGGATGACGGCCGCCGGAAAGCCCGCAGCCCCACGGGCTGTGGGGCCACGCGAGCGGCTGCCAAAGAGCTTTCCAACGAGGCACGGCTTTCCCTCCTGGCTCTTCGGGCGTGGGAGCTGTCGCCAGAGCCGCGTCCCTACCGGAAAATGCTTCGCAGGCTGGCGCGGCGGCGCAACGTGGGCGCCGGTGGCGCCGAGGCTGACGGCCTCCGGAAAGCCCGCAGCCCCACGGGCTGTGGGGCCATGCGAGCAGCTGCCAAAGAGCTTTCTAACGAGGCACGGCTTTCCCTCCTGGCTCTTCGGGCGTGGGAGCTGTCGCCAGAGCCGCGGCCCTACCGGAAAATGCTTCGCAGGCTGGCGTGGCGGCCCGACGTGGGCGCCGGTGGAGCTGAGGCTGACGGCCGCCGCAAAGCCCGCAGCCCCACGGGCTGTGGGGCCACGCGAGCGGCTGCCAAAGAGCTTTCTAACGAGTCACGGCTTTCCCTAATGGCTCTTCGGGCGTGGGAGCTGTCACCAGAGACGCGGCCCTACCGGAAAATGCTTTGCAGGCTAGCGCGGCGGCCCCACCTGGGCGCCGGTGGCGCCGAGGATGACGGCCGCCGCAAAGCCCGCAGCCCCACGGGCTGTGGGGCCACGCGAGCGGCTGCCAAAGAGCTTTCCATCGAGGCACGGCTTTCCCTCCTGGCTCTTCGGGCGTGGGAGCTGTTGCCAGAGCCGCGGCCCTACCGGAAAATGCTTCGCAGGCTGGCACAGAGGCGCCACGTGGGCGCTGGTGGCGCCGAGGCTGACGGCCGCCGCAAAGCCCGCAGCCCCACGGGGTGTGGGGCCACGCGAGCGGCTGCCAAAGAGCTTTCCAACGAGGCACGGCTTTCCCTAATGGCTCTTCGGGCGTGGGAGCTGTCGCCAGAGACGCGGCCCTACCACAAAATTCTTTGCAGGCCCGCGCGGCGGCCCCACCTGGGCGCCGGTTTCGCCGAGGCTGACGGCCGCCGCAAAGCCCGCAGCCCCATGGGCTGTGGGGCCACGCGAGCGGCTGCCAAAGAGCTTTCCAACGAGGCACGGCTTTCCCTTCTGGCTCTTCGGGCGTGGGAGCTGTTGCCAGAGACGCGGTCCTACCGGAAAATGCTTCGCAGGCTTGCGTGGCGGCCCGACGTGGGCGCCGGTGGCGCTGAGGCTGACGGCCGCTGCAAAGCCCGCAGCCCCATGGGCTGTGGGGCCACGCGAGCGGCTGCCATAGAGCTTTCCAACGAGGCACGGCTTTCCCTCCTGGCTCTTCGGGCGTGGGAGCTGTCGCCAGAGCCGCAGCCCTACCGGAGAATGCTTCTCTGGCTGGTGCAGCGGCCCCACGTGGGCGCCTGTGGCGCCGAGGCTGACGGCCGCCGCAAAGCCCGCAGCCCCACGGGCTGTGGGGCCACGCGAGTGGCTGCCAAAGAGCTTTCCAATGAGGCACGGCTTTCCCTCCTGGCTCTTCGGGCGTGGGAGCTGTCGCCAGAGCCGCGGCCCTACCGGAAAATGCTTCGCAGGCTGGCGCAGCGGCGCAACGTGAGCGCCGGTGGTGCCGAGGCTGACGGCCGCCGCAAAGCCCGCAGCCCCATGGGCTGTGGGGCCACGCGAGCGGCTGCCAAAGAGCTTTCCAACGAGGCACGGCTTTCCCTCCTGGCTCTTCGGGCGTGGGAGCTGTCGCCAGAGACGCGGCCCTACCACAAAATTCTTTGGAGGACCGCGCGGCGGCCCCACCTGGGCGCCGGTTTCGCCGAGGCTGACGGCCGCCGCAAAGCCCGCAGCCCCATGGGCTGTGGGGCCACGCGAGCGGCTGCCAAAGAGCTTTCCAATGAGGCACGGCTTTCCCTCCTGGCTCTTCGGGCGTGGGAGCTGTCGCCCGAGACGCGGCCCTACCGGAAAATGCTTCGCAGGCTGGCGCAGCGGCACAACGTGGGCGCCGGTGGCGCTGAGGCTGACGGCCGCTACAAAGCCCGCAGCCCCATGGGCTGTGGGGCCACGCGAGCGGCTGCCAAAGAGCTTTCCAACGAGGCACGGCTTTCCCTCCTGGCTCTTCGGGCGTGGGAGCTGTCGCCAGAGACGCGTCCCTACCGGAAAATGCTTTGCAGGCTGGCGCGGTCGCGCCACGTGGGCGCCGGTGGCGCCGAGGCTGACAGCCGCCGGAAAGCCCGCAGCCCCACGGGCTGTGGGGCCACGTGAGCGGCTCCCAAAGAGCTTTCCAACGAGGCACGGCTTTCCCTCCTGGCTCTTCGGGCGTGGGAGCTGTCACCAGAGCCGCGGCCCTACCGGAAAATGCTTTGCAGCCTGGCGCGGCGGCCCCACCTGGGCGCCGGTGGCGCCGAGGCTGACGGCCGCCGGAAAGCCCGCAGCCCCACGGGCTGTGGGGCCACGCGAGCGGCTGCCAAAGAGCTTTCCAACGAGGCACGGCTTTCCCTCCTGGCTCTTCGGGCGTGGGAGCTGTTGCCAGAGCCGCGGTCCTACCGGAAAATGCTTCGCAGGCTTGCGTGGCGGCCCGACGTGGGCGCCGGTGGCGCTGAGGCTGACGGCCGCTGCAAAGCCCGCAGCCCCATGGGCTGTGTGGCCACGCGAGCGGCTGCCATAGAGCTTTCCAACGAGGCACGGCTTTCCCTCCTGGTTCTTCGGCCGTGGGAGCTGTCGCCAGAGACGCGGCCCTACTGGAAAATGCTTCGCAGGCTGGTGCAGCAATGCCACGTGAGCGCCGGTGTCGCCGCGGCTGACGGCTGCCGCAAAGCCCGCAGCCCCACGGGCTGTGGGGCCACGCGAGCGGCTGCCAAAGAGCTTTCCAACGAGGCACGGCTTTCCCTCCTGGCTCTTCGGGCGTGGGAGCTGTCGCCAGAGCCGCGGCCCTACTGGAAAATGCTTTGCAGGCTAGCGCGGCGCCCCCACCTGGGCGCCGGTGTCGCCCAGGCTGACGGCCGCCGGAAAGCCTGCAGCCCCACGGGCTGTGGGGCCACGCGAGCGGCTGCCAAAGAGCTTTCCAACGAGGCACGGCTTTCCCTCCTGGCTCTTCGGGCGTGGGAGCTGTCGCCAGAGCCGCAGCCCTACCGCAGAATGCTTCTCTGGCTGGTGCAGCGGCCCCACCTGGGCGCTTCTGGCGCCGAGGCTGACGGCCGCCGCAAAGCCTGCAGCCCCATGGGCTTTAGGGCCATGCGAGTGGCTGCCAAAGAGCTTTCCAACGAGGCACGGCTTTCCCTCCTGGCTCTTCGGGCGTGGGAGCTGTGGCCAGACCCGCGGCCCTACCGGAAAATGCTTCGCAGGCTGGCGCGGCGGCGCCACGTGGGCGCCGGTGGCGCCGAGGCTGACGGCCGCCGCAAAGCCCGCAGCCCCACGGGTTGTGGGGCCACGCGAGCGGCTGCCAAAGAGCTTTCCAACGAGGCACGGCTTTCCCTCCTGGCTCTTCGGGCGTGGGAGCTGTCGCCAGAGACGCGGCCCTACCGGAAAATGCTTTGCAGGCTGGCGCGGCGGCACCACGTGGGCGCCGGTGGCGCCGAGGCTGACAGCCGCCGCAAAGCCCGCAGCCCCACGGGCTGTGGGGCCACGCGCGTGGCTGCCAAAGAGCTTTCCAACGAGGCACGGCTTTCCCTCCTGGCTCTTCGGGCGTGGGAGCTGTCGCCAGAGCCGCGGCCCTACCGGAAAATGCTTCGCAGGTTGGCGCGTCGGCCCCACCTGGGTGCCGGTGTCGCCCAGGCTGATGGCCGCCGCAAAGCCCACAGCCCCACGGGCTGTGGGGCCACGCGAGCGGCTGCCAAAGAGCTTTCCAACGAGGCACGGCTTTCCCTCCTGGCTCTTCGGCCGTGGGAGCTGTCGCCAGAGACGCGGCCCTACTGGAAAATGCTTCGCAGGTTGGACCGGCGGCGCAACGTGGGCGCCGGTAGCGCTGAGGCTGACGGCCGCCGCAAAGCCCGCAGCCCCACGGGCTGTGGGGCCACGCGAGTGGCTGCCAAAGAGCTTTCCAACCAGGCACGGCTTTCCCTCCTGGCTCTTCGGGCGTGGGAGCTGTCGCCAGAGCTGCGGCCCTAGCGGAAAATGCTTCGCAGGATGGCGCAGCGGCCCCACGTGGGTGCCAGTGGTGCCGAGGCTGATGGCCGCCGCAAAGCCTGCAGCCCCATGGGCTGTGGGGCCACGCGAGCGGCTGCCAAAGAGCTTTCCAACGAGGCACGGCTTTCCCTCCTGGCTCTTCGGGCGTGGGAGCTGTCGCGAGAGACGCGGCCCTACCGGAAAATGCTTTGCAGGCTGGCGCGGTCGCGCCACGTGGGCGCCGTTGGCGCCGAGGCTGACAGCCGCTGGAAACCCCGCAGCCCCACGGGCTGTGGGGCCACGCGAGCGACTGCCAAAGATCTTTCCAATGAGGCACGGCTTTCCCTCCTGGCTCTTCGGGCGTGGGAGCTGTCGCCAGAGACGCGGCCCTACCGGAAAATGCTTCCCAGGCTGGCGCGGCAGCGCAATGTGGGCGCCGGTGTCGCCCAGGCTGATGGCCGCCGCAAAGCTAGCAGCCCCACGGGCTGTGGGGCCACGCGAGCGGCTGCCAAAGAGCTTTCCAACGAGGCACGGCTTTCCCTCCTGGCTCTTCGGGCGTGGGAGCTGTCGCCAGAGAGGCGGCCCTACCGGAAAATGCTTCGCAGGCTGGCGCAGCGGCCCCACCTGGGCGCCGGTGGCGCCGAGGCTGACGGCCGCCGCAAAGCCTGCAGCCCCATGGGCTTTAGGGCCATGCGAGTGGCTGCCAAAGAACTTTCCAACGAGGCACGGCTTTCCCTCCTGGCTCTTCGGGCGTGGGAGCTGTCACCAGAGCCGCGGCCCTACCGGAAAATACTTTGCAGCCTGGCGCGGCGGCCCCGCCTGGGCGCCGGTGGCGCCCAGGCTGACGGCCGCCGGAAAGCCCGCAGCCCCACGGGCTGTGGGGCCACGCGAGCGGCTACCAAAGAGCTTTCCAACGAGGCACGGCTTTCCCTCCTGGCTCTTCGGCCGTGGGAGCTGTTGCCAGAGCCGCGGCCCTACCGGAAAATGCTTCGCAGGCTTGCGTGGCGGCCCCACGTGGGCGCCGGTGGCGCTGAGGCTGACGGCCGCTGCAAAGCCCGCAGCCCCATGGGCTGTGGGGCCACGCGAGCGGCTGCCATAGAGCTTTCCAACGAGGCACGGCTTTCCCTCCTGGCTCTTCGGGCGTGGGAGCTGTCGCCAGAGCTGCAGCCCTACCGGAAAATGCTTCTCTGGCTGGTGCAGCGGCCCCACATGGGCGCCGGTGGCGCCGAGGCTGACGGCCGCCGGAAAGCCCGCAGCCCCACGGGCTGTGGGGCCACGCGACTGGCTGCCAAAGAGCTTTCCAACGAGGCACGGCTTTCCCTCCTGGCTCTTCGGGCGTGGGAGCTGTCGCCAGAGCCGCGGCCCTACCGCAAAATGCTTCGCAGGCTGGCGCAGCGGCGCAACGTGAGCGCCGGTGGCGCCGAGGCTGACGGCCGCCGCAAAGCCCGCAGACCCACGGGCTGTGGGGCCACGCGAGCGGCTGCCAAAGAGCTTTCCAACGAGGCACGGCTTTCCCTCCTGGCTCTTCGGGCGTGGGAGCTGTGGCCAGAGCCGCGGCCCTACCGGAAAATGCTTTGCAGGCTAGCGCGGCGGCCCCACCTGGGCGCCGGTGTCGCCCTGGCTGACGGCCGCCGGAAAGCCCGCAGCCCCATGGGCTGTGGGGCCACGCGAGCGGCTGCCAAAGAGCTTTCCAACGAGGCACGGCTTTCCCTCCTGGCTCTTCGGGCGTGGGAGCTGTCGCCAGATCCGCGGCCCTACTGGAAAATGCTTTGCAGGCTGGCGCGGCGGACCGACGTGGGCGCCGGTGGCGCCGAGGCTGACGGCCGCCGCAAAGCCCGCAGCCCCACGGGCTGTGAGGCCACGCGAGCGGCTGCCAAAGAGCTTTCCAACGAGGCACGGCTTTCCCTCCTGGCTCTTCGTGCGTGGGAGCTGTCGCCAGAGCCGCGGCCCTACCGGAAAATGCTTCTCTGGCTGGTGCAGCGGCCCCACGTGGGCGCCTGTGGCGCCGAGACTGACGGCCGCCGCAAAGCCCGCAGCCCCATGGGGTGTGGGGCCACGTGAGCGGCTGCCAAAGAGCTTTCCAACGAGGCATGGCTTTCCCTCCTGGCTCTTCGGGCGTGGGAGCTGTCGCCAGAGCCGCGGCCCTACCGGAAAATGCTTCGCAGGCTGGCGCAGCGCCGCAACGTGGGAGCCGGTGGCAGTGAGGCTGACGGCCACCGCAAAGCCCGCAGCCCCATGGGCTGTGGGGCCACGCGAGCGGCTGCCAAAGAGCTTTCCAACGAGGCACGGCTTTCCCTCCTGGCTCTTCGGGCGTGGGAGCTGTCGCCAGAGACGCGGCCCTACCGGAAAATGCTTCGCAGGCTTTCGCGGCGGCCCGACGTGGGCGCCGGTGGCGCCGAGGCTGACGGCCGCCGCAAAACCCGCAGCCCCACGGGCTGTGGGGCCACACGAGCGGCTGCCAAAGAGCTTTCCAACGAGGCACGGCTTTCCCTCCTGGCTCTTCGGGCGTGGGAGCTGTCGCCAGAGCCGCGGCCCTACCGGAAAATGCTTCGCAGGCTGGCGCGGCGGCCCGACTTGGGCGCCGGTGGCGCCGAGGCTGACGGCCGCCGCAAAGCCCGCAGCCCCATGGGGTGTGGGGCCACGCGAGCGGCTGCCAAAGAGCTTTCCAATGAGGCACGGCTTTCCCTCCTGGCTCTTCGGGCGTGGGAGCTGTCGCCAGAGCCGCGGCCCTACCGGAAAATGCTTTGCAGGCTGGCGCGGCTGCCCCAGCTGGGCGCCAGTGTCGCCGAGGCTGACGGCCGCCGCAAAGCCCGCAGACCCACGGGCTGTAGGGCCACGCGAGCGGCTGCCAAAGAGCTTTCCAACGAGGCACGGCTTTCCCTCCTGGCTCTTCGGGCGTGGGAGCTGTCGCCAGAGACGCGGCCCTACCGGAAAATGCTTCGCAGGCTGGCGTGGCGGCCCGACGTGGGCGCCGGTGGCGCCGAGGCTGACGGCCGCCGCAAAACCCGCAGCCCCACGGGCTGTGGGGCCACGCGAGTGGCTACCTAAGAGCTTTCCAATGAGGCACGGCTTTCCCTCCTGGCTCTTCGGGCGTGGGAGCTGTTGCCTGAGACGCGGCCCTACCGGAAAATGCTTCGCAGGCTGGCGTGGCGGCATCACCTGGGCGCCGGTGGCGCTGAGGCTGACGGCCGCCGCAAATCCCGCAGCCCCACGGGCTGTGGGGCCACGCAAGCGGCTGCCAAAGAGCTTTCCAACGAGGCACGGCTTTCCCTCCTGGCTCTTCGGGCGTGGGAGCTGTCGCCAGAGACACGGCCCTACCGGAAAATGCTTCGCAGGCTGGCGCGGCGGCGCCACGTGGGCGCCGGTGTCGCCCAGGCTGACGGCCGCCGGAAAGCCCGCAGCCCCACGGGCTGTGGGGCCACGCGAGCGGCGGCCAAAGAGCTTTCCAACGAGGCACGGCTTTCCCTCCTGGCTCTTCAGCCGTGGGAGATGTTGCCAGAGCCGCGGCCCTACCGGAAAATGCTTCGCAGGCTGGCGCGGCGGCCCCACCTGGGCGCCGGTGGCGTCGAGGCTGCCGGCCGCCGGAAAGCCCGCTGCCCCACGGGCTGTGGGGCCACGCGAGCGGCTGCCAAAGAGCTTTCCAACGAGGCACGGCTTTCCCTCCTGGCTCTTCGGGCGTGGGAGCTGTTGCCAGAGCCGCGGTCCTACCGGAAAATGCTTCGCAGGCTTGCGTGGCGGCCCGACGTGGGCGCCGGTGGCGCTGAGGCTGACGGCCGCTGCAAAGCCCGCAGCCCCATGGGCTGTGGGGCCACGCGAGCGGCTGCCATAGAGCTTTCTAACGAGGCACGGCTTTCCCTCCTGGCTCTTCGGGCGTGGGAGCTGTCGCCAGAGCCGCAGCCCTACCGGAGAATGCTTCTCTGGCTGGTGCAGCGGCCCCACGTGGGCGCCTGTGGCGCCGAGGCTGACGGCCGCCGCAAAGCCCGCAGCCCCACGGGCTGTGGGGCCACGCGAGTGGCTGCCAAAGAGCTTTCCAACGAGGCACGGCTTTCCCTCCTGGCTCTTCGGGCGTGGGAGCTGTCGCCAGAGCCGCGGCCCTACCGGAAAATGCTTCGCAGGCTGGCGCAGCGGCGCAACGTGAGCGCTGGTGGCGCCGAGGCTGACGGCCGCCGCAAAGCCCGCAGCCCCACGGGCTGTGGGGCCACGCGAGGGGCTGCCAAAGAGCTTTCCAACGAGGCACGGCTTTCCCTCCTGGCTCTTCGGGCGTGGGAGCTGTCGCCAGAGCCGCGGCCCTACCGGAAAATGCTTTGCAGGCTAGCGCGGCGGCCCCACCTGGGCGCAGGTGTCGCCCTGGCTGACGGCCGCCGGAAAGCCCGCAGCCCCACGGGCTGTGGGGCCACGCGAGCGGCGGCCAAAGAGCTTTCCAACGAGGCACGGCTTTCCCTCCTGGCTCTTCGGGCGTGGGAGCTGTCGCCAGAGCCGCAGCCCTACCGGAAATTGCTTCTCTGGCTGGTGCAGCGGCCCCACGTGGGCGCCGGTGGCGCCGAGACTGACGGCCGCCGCAAAGCCCGCAGCCCCATGGGCTGTGGGGCCACGCGAGCGGCTACCAAAGAGCTTTCCAACGAGGCACGGCTTTCCCTCCTGGCTCTTTGGGCGTGGGAGCTGTCGCCAGAGACACGGCCCTACCGCAAAATGCTTTGCAGGCTGGCGCGGTCGCGCTACTTGGGCGCCGGTGGCGCCGAGGCTGACAGCCGCCGGAAAGCTCGCAGCCCCACGGGCTTTGGGGCCACACGAGTGGCTGCCTAAGAGCTTTCCAATGAGGAACGGCTTTCACTCCTGGCTCTTCGGGCGTGGGAGCTGTCGCCAGAGACACGGCCCTACCGGAAAATGCTTCTCTGGCTGGTGCAGCGGCCCCACGTGGGCGCCTGTGGCGCCGAGACTGACGGCCGCCGCAAAGCCCGCAGCCCCATGGGGTGTGGGGCCACGCGAGCGGCTGCCAAAGAGCTTTCCAACGAGGCACGGCTTTCCCTCCTGGCTCTTCGGGCGTGGGAGCTGTCGCCAGAGCCGCGGCCCTACCGGAAAATGCTTCGCAGGCTGGCGCAGCGCCGCAACGTGGGAGCCGGTGGCGCCGAGGCTGACGGCCGCCGCAAAGCCCGCAGCCCCATGGGCTGTGGGGCCACACGAGCGGCTGCCAAAGAGCTTTCCAACGAGGCACGGCTTTCCCTCCTGGCTCTTCGGCCGTGGGAGCTGTCGCCAGAGCCGCGGCCCTACCGGAAAATGCTTCGCAGGCTGGCGTGGCGGCATCACCTGGGCGCCGGTGGCGCCGAGGCTGACGGCCGCCGCAAATCCCGCAGCCCCACGGGCTGTGGGGCCAAACAAGCGGCTGCCAAAGAGCTTTCCAACGAGGCACGGCTTTCCCTCCTGGCTCTTCGGCCGTGGGAGCTGTCGCCAGAGACACGGCCCTACCGGAAAATGCTCCACAGGCTGGCGCGGCGGCGCCACGTGGGCGCCGGTGTCGCCCAGGCTGACGGCCGCCGGAAAGCCCGCAGCCCCACGGGCTGTGGGGCCACGCGAGCGGCTGCCAAAGAGCTTTCCAACGAGGCACGGCTTTCCCTCCTGGCTCTTCGGGCGTGGGAGATGTTGCCAGAGCCGCGGCCCTACCGGAAAATGCTTCGCAGGCTGGCGCGGCGGCGCCACGTGGGCACCGGTGGCGCCGAGGCTGACGGCCGCCGCAAAGCCCGCAGCCCCACAGGCTTTAGGGCCATGCGAGCGTCTGCCAAAGAGCTTTCCAACGAGGCACGGCTTTCCCTCCTGGCTCTTCGGGCGTGGGAGCTGTCGCCAGAGACACGGCCCTACAGGAAAATGCTTCGCAGGCTAGCGCGGCGCCCCCACCTGGGCGCCGGTGTCGCCGAGGCTGACGGCCGCCGCAAAGCCCGCAGCCCCACGGACTGTGGGGCCACGCGAGTGGCTGCCAAAGAGCTTTCCAACGAGGCACGGCTTTCCCTCCTGGCTCTTTGGCCGTGGGAGCTGTCGCCAGAGCCGCGGCCCTACCGGAAAATGCTTCGCAGGCTGGCGCAGCGGCGCAACGTGAGCGCCGGTGGCGCCGAGGCTGACGGCCACCGCAAAGCCCGCAGCCCCATGGGCTGTGGGGCCACGCGAGCGGCTGCCAAAGAGCTTTCCAACGAGGCACGGCTTTCCCTCCTGGCTCTTCGGGCGTGGGAGCTGTCGCCAGAGACGCGGCCCTACCGGAAAATGCTTTGCAGGCTAGCGCGGCGGCCCCACCTGGGCGCCGGTGTCGCCCAGGCTGACGGCCGCCGCAAAGCCCGCAGCCCCATGGGCTGTGGGGCCACGCGAGCGGCTGCCAAAGAGCTTTCCAACGAGGCACGGCTTTCCCTCCTGGCTCTTCGGCCGTGGGAGATGTCGCCAGAGCCGCGGCCCTACTGGAAAATGCTTTGCAGGCTAGGGCGGCGGCCCCACCTGGGCGCCGGTGTCGGCCAGGCTGACCGCCGCAGCAAAGCCCGCAGCCCCACGGGCTGTGGGGCCACGCGAGCGGCTGCCAAAGAGCTTTCCAACGAGGCACGGCTTTCCCTCCTGGCTCTTCGGGCGTGGGAGCTGTCGCCAGAGCCGCAGCCCTACCGGAAATTGCTTCTCTGGCTGGTTCAGCGGCCCCACGTGGGCGCCGGTGGCGCCGAGACTGACGGCCGCCGCAAAGCCCGCAGCCCCATGGGCTGTGGGGCCACGCGAGCGGCTGCCAAAGAGCTTTCCAACGAGGCACGGCTTTCCCTCCTGGCTCTTTGGGCGTGGGAGCTGTCGCCAGAGACACGGCCCTACCGGAAAATGCTTTGCAGGCTGGCGCGGTCGCGCTACTTGGGCGCCGGTGGCGCCGAGGCTGACAGCCGCCGGAAAGCTCGCTGCCCCACGGGCTTTGGGGCCACACGAGTGGCTGCCTAAGAGCTTTCCAATGAGGAACGGCTTTCACTCCTGGCTCTTCGGGTGTGGGAGCTGTTGCCAGAGACGCGGCCCTACCCGAAAATGCTTCGCAGGATGGCGTGGCGGCATCACCTGGGCGCCGGTGGGGCTGAGGCTTACGGCCGCCGCAAAGCCCGCAGCCCCACGGGCTGTGGGGCCACGCGAGCGGCTGCCAAAGAGCTTTCCAACGAGGCACGGCTTTCCCTCCTGGCTCTTTGGCCGTGGGAGCTGTCGCCAGAGCCACGGCCCTACCGGAAAATGCTTCGCAGGCTTTCGCGGCGGCCCGACGTGGGCGCCGGTGGCGCCGAGACTGACGGCCGCCGCAAAACCCGCAGCCCCACGGGCTGTGGGGCCACACGAGCGGCTGCCAAAGAGCTTTCCAACGAGGCACGGCTTTCCCTCCTGGCTCTTCGGGCGTGGGAGCTGTCGCCAGAGCCGCGGCCCTACCAGAAAATGCTTCGCAGGCTGGCGCAGCGGCGCAATGTGAGCGCCGGTGGCGCCGAGGCTGACGGCCACCGCAAAGCCCGCAGCCCCACGGGCTGTGGGGCCACGCGAGCGGCTGCCAAAGAGCTTTCCAACGAGGCACGGCTTTCCCTCCTGGCTCTTCGGGCGTGGGAGCTGTCGCCAGTGCCGCGGCCCTACCGGAAAATGCTTTGCAGGCTAGCGCGGCGGCCCCACCTGGGCGCCGGTGTCGCCCAGGCTGACGGCCGCCGCAAAGCCCGCAGCCCCATGGGCTGTGGGGCCACGCGAGCTGCTTCCAAAGAGCTTTCCAACGAGGCACGGCTTTCCCTCCTGGCTCTTCGGCCGTGGGAGATGTCGCCAGAGCCGCGGCCCTACTGGAAAATGCTTTGCAGGCTAGGGCGGCGGCCCCACCTGGGCGCCGGTGTCGGCCAGGCTGACGGCCGCAGCAAAGCCCGCAGCCCCACGGGCTGTGGGGCCACACGAGCGGCTGCCAAAGAGCTTTCCAACGAGGCACGGCTTTCCCTCCTGGCTCTTCGGGCGTGGGAGCTGTCGCCAGAGCCGCAGCCCTACCGGAAATTGCTTCTCTGGCTGGTGCAGCGGCCCCACGTGGGCGCCGGTGGCGCCGAGACTGACGGCCGCCGCAAAGCCCGCAGCCCCATGGGCTGTGGGGCCACGCGAGTGGCTGCCAAAGAGCTTTCCAATGAGGCACGGCTTTCCCTCCTGGCTCTTCGGGCGTGGGAGATGTCGCCAGAGCCACGGCCCTACCGGAAAATGCTTCGCAGGCTGGCGCGGCGGCCCCACCTGGGCGCCGGTGGCGCTGAGGCTGACGGCCGCCGCAAAGCCCGCAGCCCCATGGGCTGTGGGGCCACGCGAGCGGCTGCCAAAGAGCTTTCCAACGAGGCACGGCTTTCCCTCCTGGCTCTTTGGCCGTGGGAGCTGTCGCCAGAGCCACGGCCCTACCGGAAAATGCTTCGCAGGCTTTCGCGGTGGCCCGACGTGGGCGCCGGTGGCGCCGAGGCTGACGGCCGCCGCAAAGCCCGCAGCCCCAGGGGCTGTGGGGCCACGCAAGCGGCTGCCAAAGAGCTTTCCAACGAGGCACGGCTTTCCCTCCTGGCTCTTCGGCCGTGGGAGCTGTCGCCAGAGCCGCGGCCCTACCGGAAAATGCTCCACAGGCTGGCGCGGCGGCGCCACGTGGGCGCCGGTGTCGCCGAGGCTGACGGCCGCCGGAAAGCCCGCAGCCCCACGGGCTGTGGGGCCACACGAGCGGCTGCCAAAGAGCTTTCCAACGAGGCACGGCTTTCCCTCCTGGCTCTTCGGCCGTGGGAGCTGTCGCCAGAGACGCGGCCCTACCGGAAAATGCTTCGCAGGCTGGCGCAGCGGACCGACGTGGTCGCCGGTGGCGCCGAGGCTGACGGCCGCCGGAAAGCCCGCAGCCCCATGGGGTGTGGGGCCACGCGAGGGGCTGCCAAAGAGCTTTCTAACGAGGCACGGCTTTCCCTCCTGGCTCTTCGGCCGTGGGAGCTGTCGCCAGAGCTGCGGCCCTACCGGGAAATGCTTCGCAGGCTGGCGCGGGTGCCCCAGCTGGGCGCCGGTGTCGCCCAGGCTGACGGCCGCCGGAAAGCCCGCAGCCCCACGGGCTGTGGGGCCACGCGAGGGGCTGCCAAAGAGCTTTCCAACGAGGCACGGCTTTCCCTCCTGGCTCTTCGGGCGTGGGAGCTGTCGCCAGAGACGCGGCCCTACCGGAAAATGCTTCGCAGGCTGGCGTGGCGGCATCACCTGGGCGCCGGTGGCACCGAGGCTGACGGCCACCGGAAAGCCCGCAGCCCCACGGGCTGTGGGGCCACGCGAGCGGCTGCCAAAGAGCTTTCCAACGAGGCACGGCTTTCCCTCCTGGCTCTTCGGGCGTGGGAGCTGTCGCCAGAGACACGGCCCTACCGGAAAATGTTCCACAGGCTGGCGCGGCGGCGCCACGTGGGCGCCGGTGTCGCCCAGGCTGACGGCCGCCGGAAAGCCAGCAGCCCCACGGGCTGTGGGGCCACACGAGCGGCTGCCAAAGAGCTTTCCAACGAGGCACGGCTTTCCCTCCTGGCTCTTCGGCCGTGGGAGATGTTGCGAGAGACGCGGCCCTACCGGAAAATGCTTCGCAGGCTGGCGCGTCGGCCCCACCTGGGCGCCGGTGGCGCCGAGGCTGCCGGCCGCCGGAAAGCCCGCTGCCCCACGGGCTCTGGGGCCACGCGAGCGGCTGCCAAAGAGCTTTCCAACGAGGCACGGCTTTCCCTCCTGGCTCTTCGGGCGTGGGAGTTGTCGCCAGAGACACGGCCCTAAAGGAAAATGCTTCGCAGGCTGGCGCGGCGGCGCCACGTGGGCGCCGGTGGCGCCGAGGCTGACGGCCGCCGCAAAGCCCGCAGCCCCACAGGCTTTAGGGCCATGCGAGTGGCTGCCAAAGAGCTTTCCAATGAGGCACGGCTTTCCCTCCTGGCTCTTCGGGCGTGGGAGCTGTCGCCAGAACCGCGGCCCTACTGGAAAATGCTTCGCAGGCTGGCGCGGCGGCCCGACGTGGGCGCCGGTGTCGCCCAGGCTGACGGCCGCCGCAAAGCCCGCAGCCCCACGGGCTGTGGGGCCACACGAGGGGCTGCCAAAGAGCTTACCAACGAGGCATGGCTTTCCCTCCTGGCTCTTCGGGCGTGGGAGCTGTCGCCAGAGCCGCGGCCCTACTGGAAAATGCTTCGCAGGCTGGCGCGGCGGCGCTAAGTGGGCGCCGGTGGCACTGAGGCTGACGGCCGCCGCAAAGCCCGCAGCCCCATGGGCTGTGGGGCCACGCGAGCGGCTGCCAAAGAGCTTTCCAATGAGGCACGGCTTTCCCTCCTGGCTCTTCGGGCGTGGGAGCTGTCGCCAGAGCCGCAGCCCTACCGGAAATTGCTTCTCTGGCTGGTGCAGCGGCCCCACGTGGGCGCCGGTGGCGCCGAGACTGACGGCCGCCGCAAAGCCCGCAGCCCCACAGGCTTTAGGGCCATGCGAGTGGCTGCCAAAGAGCTTTCCAACGAGGCACGGCTTTCCCTCCTGGCTCTTTGGGCGTGGGAGCTGTCGCCAGAGACACGGCCCTACCGGAAAATGCTTTGCAGGCTGGCGCGGTCGCGCTACTTGGGCGCCGGTGGCGCCGAGGCTGACAGCCGCCGGAAAGCTCGCAGCCCCACGGGCTTTGGGGCCACACGAGTGGCTGCCTAAGAGCTTTCCAATGAGGAACGGCTTTCACTCCTGGCTCTTCGGGTGTGGGAACTGTTGCCAGAGACGCGGCCCTACCCGAAAATGCTTCGCAGGATGGCGTGGCGGCATCACCTGGGCGCCGGTGGCGCTGAGGCTGACGGCCGCCGCAAAGCCCGCAGCCCCACGGGCTGTGGGGCCACGCGAGCGGCTGCCAAAGAGCTTTCCAACGAGGCACGGCTTTCCCTCCTGGCTCTTTGGCCGTGGGAGCTGTCGCCAGAGCCACGGCCCTACCGGAAAATGCTTCGCAGGCTTTCGCGGCGGCCCGACGTGGGCGCCGGTGGCGCCGAGACTGACGGCCGCCGCAAAGCCCGCAGCCCCATGGGGTGTGGGGCCACGCGAGCGGCTGCCAAAGAGCTTTCCAACGAGGCACGGCTTTCCCTCCTGGCTCTTCGGGCGTGGGAGCTGTCGCCAGAGCCACGGCCCTACCGGAAAATGCTTCGCAGGCTTTCGCGGCGGCCCGACGTGGGCACCGGTGGCGCCGAGGCTGACGGCCGCCGCAAAGCCCGCAGCCCCACAGGCTTTAGGGCCACGCGAGCGGCTGCCAAAGAGCTTTCCAACGAGGCACGTCTTTCCCTCCTGGCTCTTCGGGCGTGGGAGCTGTCGCCAGAGCCGCGGCCCTACTGGAAAATGCTTCGCAGGCTGGCGCGTCGGCCCGACGTGGGCGCCGGTGTCGCCCAGGCTGACGGCCGCCGCAAAGCCCGCAGCCCCACGGGCTGTGGGGCCACACGAGGGGCTGCCAAAGAGCTTTCCAACGAGGCACGGCTTTCCCTCCTGGCTCTTCGGGCGTGGGAGCTGTCGCCAGAGCCGCGGCCCTACCGGAAAATGCTTCGCAGGCTGGCGCGGCGGTCCCACCTGGGCGCCGGTGGCGCTGAGGCTGACGGCCGCCGCAAAACCCGCAGCCCCACGGGCTGTGGGGCCACGCGAGCGGCTGCCAAAGAGCTTTCCAACGAGGCACGGCTTTCCCTCCTGGCTCTTTGGCCGTGGGAGCTGTCACCAGAGCCACAGCCCTACCGGAAAATGCTTCGCAGGCTTTCGCGGCGACCCGACGTGGGCGCCGGTGGCGCCCAGGCTGACGGCCGCCGCAAAACCCGCAGCCCCACGGGCTGTGGGGCCACGCGAGCGGCTGCCAAAGAGCTTTCCAACGAGGCACGGCTTTCCCTCCTGGCTCTTTGGCCGTGGGAGCTGTCGCCAGAGCCGCGGCCCTACTGGAAAATGCTTCGCAGGCTGGCGCAGCGGCGCAACGTGGGCGCCGGTGGCGCCGAGGCTGAAGGCCGCCGCAAAGCCCGCAGCCCCACGGGCTGTGGGGCCACGCGAGCGGCTGCTAAAGAGCTTTCCAACGAGGCACGGCTTTCCCTCCTGGCTCTTCGGGCGTGGGAGCTGTCGCCAGAGACGCGGCCCTACCGGAAAATGCTCCACAGGCTGGCGCGGCAGCGCCACGTGGGCGCCGGTGGCACCGAGGCTGAAGGCCGCCGCAAAGCCCGCAGCCCCACGGGCTGTGGGGCCACGCAAGGGGCTGCCAAAGAGCTTTCTAACGAGGCACGGCTTTCCCTCCTGGTTCTTCGGGTGTGGGAGGTGTCGCCAGAGACGCGGCCCTACCGGAAAATGCTTTGCAGGCTAGCGCGGCGGCCCCACCTGGGCGCCGGTGGCGCCGAGGCTGACGACCGCCGGAAAGCCCGCAGCCCCACGGGCTGTGGGGCCACGCGAGCGGCGGCCAAAGAGCTTTCCAACGAGGCACGGCTTTCCCTCCTGGCTCTTCGGGCGTGGGAGCTGTCGCCAGAGACGCGGCCCTACCGGAAAATGCTTCGCAGGCTGGCGTGGCGGCCCGACGTGGGCGCCGGTGGCGCCGAGGCTGACGGCCGCCGCAAAGCCCGCCGCCCCACGGGCTGTGGGGCCACGCGAGCGGCTGCCAAAGAGCTTTCCAACGAGGCACGGCTTTCCCTCCTGGCTCTTCGGGCGTGGGAGCTGTCGCCAGAGCCGCGGCCCTACTGGAAAATGCTTTGCAGGCTAGCGCGGCGGCCCCACGTGGGCGCCGGTGTCGCCCAGGCTGACGGCCGCCGCAAAGCCCGCAGCCCCACGGGCTGTGGGGCCACGCGAGCGGCTGCCAAAGAGCTTTCCAACGAGGCACGGCTTTCCCTCCTGGCTCTTCGGCCGTGGGAGCTGTCGCCAGAGAGGCGGCCCTACCGGAAAATGCTTCGCAGGCTGGTGAAGCGGCCCCATGTGGGCGCCGGTGGCGCCGAGACTGACGGCCGCCGCAAAGCCCGCAGCCCCACGGGCTGTGGGGCCACGCGAGCGTCTGCCAAAGAGCTTTCCAACGAGGCACGGCTTTCCCTCCTGGCTCTTCAGGCGTGGGAGCTGTCGCCAGAGCCGCGGCCCTACCGGAAAATGCTTCGCAGGCTGGCGCGGTGGCCCCACCTGGGCGGCGGTGTTGCCCAGGCTGACGGCCGCCGCAAAGCCCGCAGCCCCATGGGCTGTGGGGCCACGCGAGCGGCTGCCAAAGAGCTTTCCAACGAGGCATGGCTTTCCCTCCTGGCTCTTCGGGCGTGGGAGCTGTCGCCAGAGCCGCAGCCCTACCGGAAAATGCTTCTCTGGCTGGTGCAGCGGCCCCACGTGGGCGCCTGTGGCGCCGAGACTGACGGCCGCCGCAAAGCCCGCAGCCCCATGGGCTGTGGGGCCACGCGAGCGGCTGCCAAAGAGCTTTCCAACGAGGCACGGCTTTCCCTCCTGGCTCTTCGGGCGTGGGAGCTGTTGCCAGAGACGCGGCCCTACCGGAAAATGCTTTGCAGGCTGGCGAGGTCGCGCCACGTGGGCGCCGGTGGCGCCGAGGCTGACAGCCGCCGCAAAGCCCGCAGCCCCATGGGCTGTGGGGCCCCGCGAGTGGCTGCCTAAGAGCTTTCCAATGAGGCACGGCTTTCCCTCCTGGCTCTTCGGGCGTGGGAGCTGTTGCCTGAGCCGCGGCCCTACCGGAAAATGCTTCGCAGGCAGGCGTGGCGGCATCACCTGGGCGCCGGTGGCGCTGAGGCTGACGGCCGCCGCAAAACACGCAGCCCCACGGGCTGTGGGGCCACGCGAGCGACTGCCAAAGAGCTTTCCAATGAGGCACGGCTTTCCCTCCTGGCTCTTTGGCCGTGGGAGGTGTCGCCAGAGCCGCGGCCCTACTGGAAAATGCTTCGCAGGCTAGTGCAGCGGTGCCACGTGGGCGCCGGTGGCGCCGAGGCTGACGGCTGCCGCAAAGCCCGCAGCCCCACGGGCTGTGGGGCCACGCGAGGGGCTGCCAAAGAGCTTTCTAACGAGGCACGGCTTTCCCTCCTGGCTCTTCGGGTGTGGGAGGTGTCGCCAGAGCCGCGGCCCTACCGGAAAATGCTTTGCAGGCTAGCGCGGCGGCCCCACGTGGGCGCCGGTGTCGCCCAGGCTGACGGCCGCCGCAAAGCCCGCAGCCCCACGGGCTGTGGGGCCACGCGAGCGGCTGCCAAAGAGCTTTCCAACGAGGCACGGCTTTCCCTCCTGGCTCTTCGGGCATGGGAGCTGTCGCCAGAGCCGCGGCCCTACCGGAAAATGCTTCGCAGGCTGGCGCAGCGGCGCAACGTGGGCGCCGGTGGCGCCGTGGCTGACGGCCGCCGGAAAGCCCGCAGCCCCACGGGCTGTGGGGCCACGCGAGCGGCTGCCAAAGAGCTTTCCAACGAGGCACGGCTTTCCCTCCTGGCTCTTCGGGCATGGGAGCTGTCGCCAGAGCCGCGGCCCTACCGGAAAATGCTTCACAGGCTGGCGCGGTGGCCCCACCTGGGCGGCAGTGTTGCCCAGGCTGACGGCCGCCGGAAAGCCCGCAGCCCCACGGGCTGTGGGGCCACGCGAGCGGCTGCCAAAGAGCTTTCCAACGAGGCACGGCTTTCCCTCCTGGCTCTTCGGGCGTGGGAGCTGTCGCCAGAGCCGCAGCCCTACCGGAAAATGCTTCTCTGGCTGGTGCAGCGGCCCCACGTGGGCGCCTGTTGCGCCGAGACTGACGGCCGCCGCAAAGCCCGCATCCCCATGGGCTGTGGGGCCACGCGAGCGGCAGCCAAAGAGCTTTCCAACGAGGCACGGCTTTCCCTCCTGGCTCTTCGGGCGTGGGAGCTGTCGCCAGAGCCGCAGCCCTACCGGAAAATGCTTCTCTGGCTGGTGCAGCGGCCCCACGTGGGCGCCTGTGGCGCCGAGACTGACGGCCGCCGCAAAGCCCGCAGCCCCATGGGCTGTGGGGCCACGCGAGCGGCTGCCAAAGAGCTTTCCAACGAGGCACGGCTTTCCCTCCTGGCTCTTCGGGCGTGGGAGATGTCGCCAGAGACACGGCCCTACCGGAAAATGCTTTGCAGGCTGGCGCGGTCGCGCTACTAGGGCGCCGGTGGCGCCGTGGCTGACAGCCACCGGAAAGCTCGCAGCCCCACAGGCTTTGGGGCCACACGAGTGGCTGCCTAAGAGCTTTCCAATGAGGCACGGCTTTCCCTCCTGGCTCTTCGGGTGTGGGAGCTGTTGCCAGAGACGCGGCCCTACCCGAAAATGCTTCGCAGGATGGCGTGGCGGCATCACCTGGGCGCCGGTGGCGCTGAGGCTGACGGCCGCCGCAAAGCCCGCAGCCCCACGGGCTGTGGGGCCACGCGAGCGGCTGCCAAAGAGCTTTCCAACGAGGCACGGCTTTCCCTCCTGGCTCTTCGGGCGTGGGAGATGTCGCCAGAGCCGCGGCCCTACCGGAAAATGCTTCGCAGGCTGGCGCGGCGGCCCGACGTGGGCGCCGGTGGCGCCGAGGCTGACGGCCGCCGCAAAGCCCGCAGCCCCATGGGGTGTGGGGCCACACGAGCGGCTGCCAAAGAGCTTTCCAATGAGGCACGGCTTTCCCTCCTGGCTCTTCGGGCGTGGGAGCTGTCGCCAGAGCCGCGGCCCTACCGGAAAATGCTTTGCAGGCTAGCGCGGCTGCCCCAGCTGGGCGCCGGTGTCGCCGAGGCTGACGGCCGCCGGAAAGCCCGCAGCCCCATGGGCTGTGGGGCCACGCGAGCGGCTGCCAAAGAGCTTTCCAACGAGGCACGGCTTTCCCTCCTGGCTCTTCGGCCGTGGGAGCTGTCACCAGAGACGCGGCCCTACCGGAAAATGCTTCGCAGGCTGGCATGGCGGCCCGACGTGGGCGCCGGTGGCGCCGAGGCTGACGGCCGCCGCAAAGCCCGCAGCCCCACGGGCTGTGGGGCCACGCGAGCGACTGCCAAAGAGCTTTCCAACGAGGCACGGCTTTCCCTCCTGGCTCTTCGGGCGTGGGAGATGTTGCCAGAGCCGCGGCCCTACCGGAAAATGCTTCGCAGGCTGGCGCGGCGGACCCACCTGGGCGCCGGTGGCGCCGAGGCTGACGGCCGCCGCAAAGCCCGCTGCCCCACGGGCTCTGGGGCCACGCGAGCGGCTGCCAAAGAGCTTTCCAACGAGGCACGGCTTTCCCTCCTGGCTCTTCGGGCGTGGGAGCTGTCGCCAGAGACACGGCCCTACCGGAAAATGCTTCGCAGGCTGGCGCAGCGGCGCCACGTGGGCGCCGGTGTCGCCGAGGCTGACGGCCGCCGCAAAGCCCGCAGCCCCACAGGCTTTAGGGCCATGCGAGTGGCTGCCAAAGAGCTTTCCAACGAGGCACGGCTTTCCCTCCTGGCTCTTCGGGCGTGGGAGCTGTCGCCAGAGCCGCGGCCCTACTGGAAAATGCTTCGCAGGCTGGCGCGGCGGCCCGACGTGGGCGCCGGTGTCGCCCAGGCTGATGGCCGCCGGAAAGCCCGCAGCCCCACGGGCTGTGGGGCCACGCGAGCGGCTGCCAAAGAGCTTTCTAACAAGGCACGGCTTTCCCTCCTGGCTCTTCGGGTGTATGAGCTGTCGCCAGAGCCGCGGCCCTACCGGAAAATGCTTTGCAGGCTAGTGCGGCGGCCTCACCTGGGCGCCGGTGTCGCCCAGGCTGACGGCCGCCGGAAAGCCCGCAGCCCCATGGGCTGTGGGGCCACGCGAGCGGCTGCCAAAGAGCTTTCCAACGAGGCACGGCTTTCCCTCCTGGCTCTTCGGGCGTGGGAGCTGTCGCCAGAGACGCGGCCCTACCGGAAAATGCTTCGCAGACTGGCGCGGCGGCGCCACGTCGGCGCTGCTGGCGCCGAGGCTGACGGCTGCTGTAAAGCCCGCAGCCCCACGGGCTGTGGAGCCACGCGAGCAGCGGCCAAAGAGCTTTCCAACGAGGCACGGCTTTCCCTCCTGGCTCTTCGGGCGTGGGAGCTGTCGCCAGAGCCGCGGCCCTACCGGAAAATGCTTCGCAGGCTGGCGCGGCGGCGCCACGTGGGCGCCGGTGGCGCCGAGGCTGACGGCCGCCGCAAAGCCCGCAGCCCCACAGGCTTTAGGTCCATGCGAGTGGATGCCAAAGAGCTTTCCAATGAGGCACGGCTTTCCCTCCTGGCTCTTCGGGCGTGGGAGCT
This sequence comes from Larus michahellis, assembly GCF_964199755.1. NCBI lineage: Eukaryota > Metazoa > Chordata > Aves > Charadriiformes > Laridae > Larus > Larus michahellis. The sequence goes on from NW_027435929.1 coordinate 702,841, forward strand.
GTCGCCAGAGCCGCGGCCCTACCGGAAAATGCTTCGCAGGCTGGCGCGGCTGCCCGATGTGGGCGCCGGTGGCGCCGAGGCTGACGGCCGCCGGAAAGCCCGCAGCCCCATGGGCTGTGGGGCCACGCGAGCGGCTGCCAAAGAGCTTTCCAACGAGGCATGGCTTTCCCTCCTGGCTCTTCGGGCGTGGGAGCTGTCGCCAGAGCCGCGGCCCTACCGGAAAATTCTTTGCAGGCTGGCGCGGCGGCACCACCTGGGCGCCGGTGTCGCCGAGGCTGACGGCCGCCGCAAAGCCCGCAGCCCCATGGGCTGTGGGGCCACGCGAGCGGCTGCCAAAGAGCTTTCCAACGAGGCACGGCTTTCCCTCCTGGCTCTTCGGGCGTGGGAGCTGTCGCCAGAGCCGCGGCCCTACCGGAAAATGCTTCGCAGGCTGGCGCAGCGGCGCAATGTGGGCGCCGGTGGCGCCGAGGCTGACGGCCGCCGCAAAGCCCGCAGCCCCATGGGCTGTGGGGCCACGCGAGCGGCTGCCAAAGAGCTTTCCAACGAGGCACGGCTTTCCCTCCTGGCTCTTCGGGTGTGGGAGCTGTCGCCAGAGCCGCGTCCCTACCGGAAAATGCTTTGCAGGCTGGCGCGGCGGCCCCACGTGGGCGCCGGTGGCGCCGACGCTGACGGCCGCCGCAAAGCCCGCAGCCCCACGGGCTGTGGGGCCACGCGAGCGGCTGCCAAAGAGCTTTCCAACGAGGCACGGCTATCCCTCCTGGCTCTTCGGGCGTGGGAGCTGTCGCCAGAGCCGCGGCCCTACCGGAAAATGCTTCGCAGGCTGGCGCGGCGGCGCAACGTGGGCGCCGGTGGCGCTGAGGCTGACGGCCGCCACAAAGCCCGCATCCCCATGGGCTGTGGGGCCACGTGAGCGTCTGCCAAAGAGCTTTCCAACGAGGCACGGCTTTCCCTCCTGGCTCTTCGGGCGTGGGAGCTGTCGCCAGAGCCGCGGCCCTACCGGAAAATGCTTCGCAGGCTGGCACGGTCGTACCACGTGGGCGCCGGTGGCGCTGAGGCTGACAGCCGCCGGAAAGCCCGCAGCCCTACGGGCTGTGGGGCCCCACGAGCGGCTGCCAAAGAGCTTTCCAATGAGGCATGGCTTTCCCTCCTGGCTCTTCGGGCGTGGGAGCTGTCGCCAGAGCCGCGGCCCTACTGGAAAATGCTTCGCAGGCTAGTGCAGCGGTGCCACGTGGGAGCCGGTGGCGCCGAGGCTGACGGCTGCCGCAAAGCCCGCAGCCCCACGGGCTGTGGGGCCACGCGAGCGGTTGCCAAAGAGCTTTCTAACGAGGCACGGCTTTCCCTCCTGGCTCTTCGGGTGTGGGAGGTGTCGCCAGAGACGCGGCCCTACCGGAAAATGCTTTGCAGGCTAGCGCGGCGGCCCCACCTCGGCGCCGGTGTCGCCGAGGCTGACGGCCGCCGCAAAGCCCGCAGCCCCACGGGCTGTGGGGCCACGCGAGCGGCTGCCAAAGAGCTTTCCAACGAGGCACGGCTTTCCCTCCTGGCTCTTCGGCCGTGGGAGCTGTCGCCAGAGACGCGGCCCTACCGGAAAATGCTTCGCAGGCTGGTGCAGCGGCCCCATGTGGGCGCCGGTGGCGCCGAGACTGACGGCCGCCGCAAAGTCCGCAGCCCCACGGGCTGTGGGGCCACGCGAGCGTCTGCCAAAGAGCTTTCCAACGAGGCACGGCTTTCCCTCCTGGCTCTTCAGGCGTGGGAGCTGTCGCCAGAGCCGCGGCCCTACCGGAAAATCCTTCACAGGCTGGCGCGGTGGCCCCACCTGGGCGGCGGTGTTGCCCAGCCTGACGGCCGGCGGAAAGCCCGCAGCCCCATGGGCTGTGGGGCCACGCGAGCGGCTGCCAAAGAGCTTTCTAACGAGGCACGGCTTTCCCTCCTGGCTCTTCGGGTGTGGGAGCTGTCGCCAGAGACGCGGCCCTACCGGAAAATGCTTCGCAGGCTGGCGCGGTCATGCCACGTGGGCGCCAGTGGCGCTGAGGCTGACAGCCGCCGGAAAGCCCGCAGCCCCACGGGCTGTGGGGCCACGCGATCGGCTGCCAAAGAGCTTTCCAACGAGGCATGGCTTTCCCTCCTGGCTCTTCGGGCGTGGGAGCTGTCGCCAGAGCCGCAGCCCTACCGGAAAATGCTTCTCTGGCTGGTGCAGCGGCCCCACCTGGGCGCCTGTGGCGCCGAGACTGACGGCCGCCGCAAAGCCCGCAGCCCCATGGGCTGTGGGGCCACGCGAGCGGCTGCCAAAGAGCTTTCCAACGAGGCACGGCTTTCCCTCCTGGCTCTTCGGGCGTGGGAGCTGTTGCCAGAGACGCGGCCCTACCGGAAAATGCTTTGCAGGCTGGCGAGGTCGCGCCACGTGGGCGCCGGTGGCGCCGAGGCTGACAGCCGCCGCAAAGCCCGCAGCCCCATGGGCTGTGGGGCCACGCGAGTGGCTGCCTAAGAGCTTTCCAACGAGGCACGGCTTTCCCTCCTGGCTCTTCGGGCGTGGGAGCTGTCGCCAGAGACGCGGCCCTACCGGAAAATGCTTCGCAGGCTGGCGTGGCGGCATCACCTGGGCGCCGGTGGCGCTGAGGCTGACGGCCGCCGCAAAGCCCGCAGCCCCACGGGCTGTGGGGCCACGCAAGTGGCGGCCAAAGAGCTTTCTAACGAGGCACGGCTTTCCCTCCTGGCTCTTCGGGCGTGGGAGCTGTCGCCAGAGCCGCGGCCCTACCGGAAAATGATTCGCAGGCTGGCGCGGCGGCCCGACGTTGGCGCCGGTGGCACCGAGGCTGACGGCCGCCGCAAAACCCGCAGCCCCACGGGCTGTGGGGCCATGCGAGCGACTGCCAAAGAGCTTTCCAATGAGGCACGGCTTTCCCTCCTGGCTCTTTGGCCGTGGGAGGTGTCGCCAGAGCCGCGGCCCTACCGGAAAATGCTTCGCAGGCTAGTGCAGCGGTGCCACGTGGGCGCCGGTGGCGCCGAGGCTGACGGCTGCCGCAAGTCCCGCAGCCCCACGGGCTGTGGGGCCACGCGAGGGGCTGCCAAAGAGCTTTCTAACGAGGCACGGCTTTCCCTCCTGGCTCTTCGGGTGTGGGAGGTGTCGCCAGAGACGCGGCCCTACCGGAAAATGCTTTGCAGGCTAGCGCGGCGGCCCCACGTGGGCGCCGGTGTCGCCCAGGCTGACGGCCGCCGCAAAGCCCGCAGCCCCACGGGCTGTGGGGCCACGGGAGCGGCTGCCAAAGAGCTTTCCAACGAGGCACGGCTTTCCCTCCTGGCTCTTCGGGCATGGGAGCTGTCGCCAGAGCCGCGGCCCTACCGGAAAATGCTTCGCAGGCTGGCGCAGCGGCCCCACGTGGGCGCCGGTGGCGCCGTGGCTGACGGCCGCCGGAAAGCCCGCAGCCCCACGGGCTGTGGGGCCACGCGAGCGGCTGCCAAAGAGCTTTCCAACGAGGCACGGCTTTCCCTCCTGGCTCTTCGGGCATGGGAGCTGTCGCCAGAGCCGCGGCCCTACCGGAAAATGCTTCGCAGGCTGGCGCAGCGGCGCAACGTGGGCGCCGGTGGCGCCGTGGCTGACGGCCGCCGGAAAGCCCGCAGCCCCACGGGCTGTGGGGCCACGCGAGCGGCTGCCAAAGAGCTTTCCAACGAGGCACGGCTTTCCCTCCTGGCTCTTCGGGCATGGGAGCTGTCGCCAGAGCCGCGGCCCTACCGGAAAATGCTTCGCAGGCTGGCGCGGTGGCCCCACCTGGGCGGCGGTGTTGCCCAGGCTGACGGCCGCCGGAAAGCCCGCAGCCCCACGGGCTCTGGGGCCACGCGAGCGGCTGCCAAAGAGCTTTCCAACGAGGCACGGCTTTCCCTCCTGGCTCTTCGGCCGTGGGAGCTGTCGCCAGAGACGCGGCCCTACCGGAAAATGCTTCGCAGGCTGGCGCGGCGGCGCAATGTGGGCGCCGGTGGCGCTGAGGCTGACAGCCGCCGGAAAGCCCGCAGCCCCACGGGCTGTGGGGCCACACGAGCGGCTGCCAAAGAGCTTTCCAACGAGGCACGGCTTTCCCTCCTGGCTCTTCGGGCGTGGGAGATGTCGCCAGAGCCGCGGCCCTACCGGAAAATGCTTCGCAGGCTGGCGCGGCGGCCCGACGTGGGCGCCGGTGTCGCCGAGACTGACGGCCGCCGCAAAGCCCGCAGCCCCATGGGGTGTGGGGCCACAAGAGCGGCTGCCAAAGAGCTTTCAAATGAGGCACGGCTTTCCCTCCTGGCTCTTCGGGCGTGGGAGCTGTCGCCAGAGCCGCGGCCCTACCGGAAAATGCTTTGCAGGCTAGCGCGGCTGCCCCAGCTGGGCGCCGGTGTCGCCGAGGCTGACGGCCGCCGGAAAGCCCGCAGCCCCATGGGCTGTGGGGCCACGCGAGCGGCTGCCAAAGAGCTTTCCAACGAGGCACGGCTTTCCCTCCTGGCTCTTCGGCCGTGGGAGCTGTCGCCAGAGACGCGGCCCTACCGGAAAATGCTTCGCAGGCTGGCGCGGCGGCCCGACGTGGGCGCCGGTGTCGCCCAGGCTGACGGCCGCCGGAAAGCCCGCAGCCCCACGGGCTGTGGGGCCACGCGAGCGGCGGCCAAAGAGCTTTCTAACAAGGCACGGCTTTCCCTCCTGGCTCTTCGGGTGTATTAGCTGTCGCCAGAGACGCGGCCCTACCGGAAAATGCTTTGCAGGCTAGTGCGGCGGCCTCACCTGGGCGCCGGTGTCGCCCAGGCTGACGGCCGCCGGAAAGCCCGCAGCCCCATGGGCTGTGGGGCCACGCGAGCGGCTGCCAAAGAGCTTGCCAACGAGGCACGGCTTTCCCTCCTGGCTCTTCGGGCGTGGGAGCTGTCGCCAGAGCCGCGGCCCTACCGGAAAATGCTTCTCTGGCTGGTGCAGCGGCCCCACGTGGGCGCCGGTGGCGCCGAGACTGACGGCCGCCACAAAGCCCGCAGCCGCATGGGCTGTGGGGCCACGCGAGCGGCGGCCAAAGACCTTTACAACGAGGCACGGCTTTCCCTCCTGGCTCTTCGGGCGTGGGAGCTGTCGCCAGAGACGCGGCCCTACCGGAAAATGCTTCGCAGGCTGGCGCAGCAGCGCAACGTGGGCGCCGGTGGCGCCGAGGCTGACGGCCGCCGCAATGCCCGCAGCCCCATGGGCTGTGGGGCCACGCGAGCGGCTGCCAAAGAGCTTTCCAACGAGGCACGGCTTTCCCTCCTGGCTCTTCGGGCGTGGGAGCTGTCGCCAGAGACGCGGCCCTACCGGAAAATGCTTCGCAGACTGGCGCGGCGGCGCCACGTCGGCGCTGCTGGCGCCGAGGCTGACGGCTGCTGTAAAGCCCGCAGCCCCACGGGCTGTGGGGCCACGCGAGCAGCGGCCAAAGAGCTTTCCAACGAGGCACGGCTTTCCCTCCTGGCTCTTCGGGCGTGGGAGCTGTCGCCAGAGCCGCGGCCCTACCGGAAAATGCTTCGCAGGCTGGCGCGGCGGCGCCACGTGGGCGCCGGTGGCGCCGAGGCTGACGGCCGCCGCAAAGCCCGCAGCCCCACAGGCTTTAGGTCCATGCGAGTGGCTGCCAAAGAGCTTTCCAATGAGGCACGGCTTTCCCTCCTGGCTCTTCGGGCGTGGGAGCTGTCGCCAGAGCCGCGGCCCTACCGGAAAATGCTTCGCAGGCTGGCGCGGCTGCCCGATGTGGGCGCCGGTGGCGCCGAGGCTGACGGCCGCCGCAAAGCCCGCAGCCCCATGGGCTGTGGGGCCACGCGAGCGGCTGCCAAAGAGCTTTCCAACGAGGCACGGCTTTCCCTCCTGGCTCTTCGGGCGTGGGAGCTGTCGCCAGAGCCGCGGCCCTACCGGAAAATTCTTTGCAGGCTGGCGCGGCGGCCCCACCTGGGCGCCGGTGTCGCCGAGGCTGACGGCCGCCGCAAAGCCCGCAGCCCCATGGGCTGTGGGGCCACGCGAGCGGCTGCCAAAGAGCTTTCCAACGAGGCACGGCTTTCCCTCCTGGCTCTTCGGGCGTGGGAGCTGTCGCCAGAGCCGCGGCCCTACCGGAAAATGCTTCGCAGGCTGGCGCAGCGGCGCAATGTGGGCGCCGGTGGCGCCGAGGCTGACGGCCGCCGCAAAGCCCGCAGCCCCATGGGCTGTGGGGCCACGCGAGCGGCTGCCAAAGAGCTTTCCAACGAGGCACGGCTTTCCCTCCTGGCTCTTCGGCCGTGGGTGCTGTCGCCAGAGCCGCGGCCCTACCGGAAAATGCTTCGCAGGCTGGCGCGGTCGTGCCACGTGGGCGCCGGTGGCGCTGAGGCTGACAGCCGCCGGAAAGCCCGCAGCCCCACGGGCTGTGGGGCCACGCGAGCGGCTGCCAAAGAGCTTTCCAACGAGGCACGGCTTTCCCTCCTGGCTCTTCGGGCGTGGGAGCTGTCGCCAGAGCCGCGGCCCTACCGGAAAATGCTTCGCAGGCTGGCGCGGCGGCCCGACGTGGGCGCCTGTGGCGCCGAGACTGACGGCCGCCGCAAAGCCCGCAGCCCCATGGGCTGTGGGGCCACGCGAGCGGCTGCCAAAGAGCTTTCCAACGAGGCACGGCTTTCCCTCCTGGCTCTTCGGGCGTGGGAGCTGTCGCCAGAGCCGCGGCCCTACCGGAAAATGCTTTGCAGGCTAGCGCGGCTGCCCCAGCTGGGCGCCGGTGTCGCCGAGGCTGACGGCCGCCGGAAAGCCCGCAGCCCCATGGGCTGTGGGGCCACGCGAGCGGCTGCCAAAGAGCTTTCCAACGAGGCACGGCTTTCCCTCCTGGCTCTTCGGGCGTGGGAGCTGTCGCCAGAGACGCGGCCCTACCGGAAAATGCTTCGCAGGCTGGCGTGGCGGCCCGACGTGGGCGCCGGTGGCGCCGAGGCTGACGGCCGCCGCAAAGCCCGCAGCCCCACGGGCTGTGGGGCCACGCGAGCGGCGGCCAAAGAGCTTTCCAACGAGGCACGGCTTTCCCTCCTGGCTCTTCGGGCGTGGGAGATGTTGCCAGAGCCGCGGCCCTACCGGAAAATGCTTCGCACGCTGGCGCGGCGGCCCCACCTGGGCGCCGGTGGCGCCGAGGCTGCCGGCCGCCGCAAAGCCCGCTGCCCCACGGGCTCTGGGGCCACGCGAGCGGCTGCCAAAGAGCTTTCCAACGAGGCACGGCTTTCCCTCCTGGCTCTTCGGGCGTGGGAGCTGTCGCCAGAGACACGGCCCTACCGGAAAATGCTTCGCAGGCTGGCGCAGCGGCGCCACGTGGGCGCCGGTGGCGCCGAGGCTGACGGCCGCCGCAAAGCCCGCAGCCCCACAGGCTTTAGGGCCATGCGAGTGGCTGCCAAAGAGCTTTCCAACGAGGCACGGCTTTCCCTCCTGGCTCTTCGGGCGTGGGAGCTGTCGCCAGAGCCGCGGCCCTCCCGGAAAATGCTTCGCAGGCTGGCGCGGCGGCCCGACGTGGGCGCCGGTGTCGCCCAGGCTGACGGCCGCCGGAAAGCCCGCAGCCCCACGGGCTGTGGGGCCACGCGAGCGGCGGCCAAAGAGCTTTCTAACAAGGCACGGCTTTCCCTCCTGGCTCTTCGGGTGTATGAGCTGTCGCCAGAGACGCGGCCCTACAGGAAAATGCTTTGCAGGCTAGTGCGGCGGCCTCACCTGGGCGCCGGTGTCGCCCAGGCTGACGGCCGCCGGAAAGCCCGCAGCCCCATGGGCTGTGGGGCCACGCGAGCGGCTGCCAAAGAGCTTGCCAACGAGGCACGGCTTTCCCTCCTGGCTCTTCGGGCGTGGGAGCTGTCGCCAGAGCCGCGGCCCTACCGGAAAATGCTTCTCTGGCTGGTGCAGCGGCCCCACGTGGGCGCCGGTGGCGCCGAGACTGACGGCCGCCGCAAAGCCCGCAGCCGCATGGGCTGTGGGGCCACGCGAGCGGCGGCCAAAGACCTTTACAACGAGGCACGGCTTTCCCTCCTGGCTCTTCGGGCGTGGGAGCTGTCGCCAGAGCCGCGGCCCTACCGGAAAATGCTTCGCAGGCTGGCGCAGCGGCGCAACGTGGGCGCCGGTGGCGCCGAGGCTGACGGCCGCCGCAAAGCCCGCAGCCCCATGGGCTGTGGGGCCACGCGAGCGGCTGCCAAAGAGCTTTCCAACGAGGCACGGCTTTCCCTCCTGGCTCTTCGGGCATGGGAGGTGTCGCCAGAGACACGGCCCAACCGGAAAATGCTTCGCAGGCTGGCGCGGCGGTGCCACGTGGGCGCTGGTGTCGCACAGGCTGCCGGCCGCCGGAAAGCCCGCTGCCCCACGGGCTGTGGGGCCACGCGAGTGGCTGCCAAAGAGCTTTCCAACGAGGCACGGCTTTCCCTCCTGGCTCTTCGGGCGTGGGAGCTGTCGCCAGAGCCGCGGCCCTACCGGAAAATGCTTCGCAGGCTGGCGCGGCTGCGCCAGGTGGGCGCCGGTGGCGCCGAGGCTGACGGCCGCTGCAAAGCCCGCAGCCCCACAGGCTTTAGGACCATGCGAGTGGCTGCCAAAGAGCTTTCCAATGAGGCACAGCTTTCCCTCCTGGCTCTTCGGGCGTGGGAGCTGTCGCCAGAGCCGCGGCCCTACCGGAAAATGCTTCGCAGGCTGACGCGGCGGCCCGACGTGGGCGCCGGTGGCGCCCAGGCTGACGGCTGCCGGAAAGCCCGCAGCCCCATGGGCTGTGGGGCCACACGAGCGGCTGCCAAAGAGCTTTCTAACGAGGCACGGCTTTCCCTCCTGGCTCTTTGGGCGTGGGAGCTGTCGCCAGAGCCGCGGCCCTACCGGAAAATGCTTTGCAGGCTGGCGCGGCGGCCCGACGTGGGCGCCGATGGCGCCGAGGCTGACGGCCGCCGGAAAGCCCGCAGCCCCACGGGCTGTGGGGCCACGCGAGCGGCTGCCAAAGAGCTTTCCAACGAAGCATGGCTTTCCCTCCTGGCTCTTCGACCGTGGGAGCTGTCGCCAGAGACGCGGCCCTACCGGAAAATGCTTTGCAGGCTGGCGCAGCGGCCCCACGTGGGCGCCGGTGGCGCCGAGGCTGACGGCCGCCGGAAAGCCCGCAGCCCCATGGGCTGTGGGGCCACGCGAGCGGCTGCCAAAGAGCTTTCCAACGAGGCACGGCTTTCCCTCCTGGCTCTTCGGGCGTGGGAGCTGTCGCCAGAGCCGCGGCCCTACCGGAAAATGCTTCGCAGGCTGGCGCGGCGGCGCAACGTGGGCGCCGGTGGCACTGAGGCTGACGGCCGCCGCAAAGCCCGCAGCCCCATGGGCTGTGGGGCCACGCGAGCGGCTGCCAAAGAGCTTTCCAACGAGGCACGGCTTTCCCTCCTGGCTCTTTGGCCGTGGGAGCTGTCGCCAGAGCCGCGGCCCTACCGGAAAATTCTTTGCAGGCTGGCGCGGCGGCCCCACCTGGGCGCCGGTGTCGCCCAGGCTGACGGCCGCCGGAAAGCCCGCAGCCCCACTGGCTGTGGGGCCACACGAGCGGATGCCAAAGAGCTTTCCAACGAGGCACGGCTTTCCCTCCTGGCTCTTCGGGCGTGGGAGCTGTCGCCAGAGCCGCGGCCCTACCGGAAAATGCTTCGCAGGCTGGCGCGGCGGCCCGACGTGGGCGCCGATGGCGCCGAGGCTGACGGCCGCCGCAAAGCCCGCAGCCCCACGGGCTCTGGGGCCACGCGAGCGGCTGCCAAAGAGCTTTCCAACGAGGCATGGCTTTCCCTCCTGGCTCTTCGGGCGTGGGAGCTGTCGCCAGAGACGCGGCCCTACCGGAAAATGCTTTGCAGGCTGGCGCGGCGGCCCCACGTGGGCGCCGGTGGCGCCGAGGCTGACGGCCGCCGCAAAGCCCGCAGCCCCACGGGGTGTGGGGCCACGCGAGCGGCTGCCAAAGAGCTTTCCAACGAGGCACGGCTATCCCTCCTGGCTCTTCGGCCGTGGGAGTTGTCGCCAGAGCCGCGGCCCTACCGGAAAATGCTTCGCAGGCTGGCGCGGCGGCGCCACGTGGGCGCTGGTGGCGCCGAGGCTTACGGCCGCTGCAAAGCCCGCAGCCCCATGGGCTGTGGGGCCACGCGAGCGGCTGCCAAAGAGCTTTCCAACGAGGCACGGCTTTCCCTCCTGGCTCTTCGGGCGTGGGAGCTGTCGCCAGAGCCGCGGCCCTACCGGAAAATGCTTCGCAGGCTGGCGCAGCGGCGCAACGTGGGCGCCGGTGGCGCTGAGGGTGACGGCCGCCACAAAGCCCGCAGCCCCATGGGCTGTGGGGCCACGCGAGCGTCTGCCAAAGAGCTTTCCAACGAGGCACGGCTATCCCTCCTGGCTCTTCGGGCGTGGGAGCTGTCGCCAGAGCCGCGGCCCTACCGGAAAATGCTTCGCAGGCTGGCACGGTCGTGCCACGTGGGCGCCGGTGGCGCTGAGGCTGACAGCCGCCGGAAAGCCCGCAGCCCTACGGGCTGTGGGGCCACACTAGCGGCTGCCAAAGAGCTTTCCAATGAGGCACGGCTTTCACTCCTGGCTCTTCGGGCGTGGGAGCTGTCGCCAGAGCCGCGGCCCTACCGGAAAATGCTTCGCAGGCTGGCGCGGCGGCGCCAGGTGGGCGCCGGTGGCGCCGAGGCTGACGGCCGCTGCAAAGCCCGCAGCCCCACAGGCTTTAGGGCCATGCGAGTGGCTGCCAAAGAGCTTTCCAATGAGGCACAGCTTTCCCTCCTGGCTCTTCGGGCGTGGGAGCTGTCGCCAGAGCCGCGGCCCTACCGGAAAGTGCTTCGCAGGCTGACGCGGCGGCCCGACGTGGGCGCCGCTGGCGCCCAGGCTGACGGCCGCCGGAAACCCCGCAGCCCCACGGGCTGTGGGGCCACACGAGCGGCTGCCAAAGAGCTTTCTAACGAGGCACGGCTTTCCCTCCTGGCTCTTTGGGCGTGGGAGCTGTCGCCAGAGCCGCGGCCCTACCGGAAAATGCTTTGAAGGCTGGCGCGGCGGCCCGACGTGGGCGCCGATGGCGCCGAGGCTGACAGCCGCCGGAAAGCCCGCAGCCCCACGGGCTCTGGGGCCACGCGAGCGGCTGCCAAAGAGCTTTCCAACGAGGCACGGCTTTCCCTCCTGGCTCTTCGGGCGTGGGAGCTGTCGCCAGAGCCGCGGCCCTACCGGAAAATTCTTTGCAGGCTGGCGCGGCGGCACCACCTGGGCGCCGGTGTCGCCGAGGCTGACGGCCGCCGCAAAGCCCGCAGCCCCACGGGCTGTGGGGCCACGCGAGCGGCTGCCAAAGAGCTTTCCAACGAGGCACGGCTTTCCCTCCTGGCTCTTCGGGCGTGGGAGCTGTCGCCAGAGCCGCGGCCCTACCGGAAAATGCTTCGCAGGCTGGCGCGGCGGCCCCACGAGGGCGCCGGTGTCGCCCAGGCTGACGGCCGCCGGAAAGCCCGCAGCCCCATGGGCTGTGGGGCCACGCGAGCGGCTGCCAAAGAGCTTTCCAACGAGGCACGGCTTTCCCTCCTGGCTCTTCGGGCGTGGGAGCTGTCGCCAGAGGCGCGGCCCTACCGGAAAATACTTCGCAGGCTGGAGCGGCGGCGCCAGGTGGGCGCTGCTGGCGCCGAGGCTGACGGCCGCTGTAAAGCCCGCAGCCCCACGGGCTGTGGGGCCACGCGAGCGGCTGCCAAAGAGCTTTCCAACGAGGCACGGCTTTCCCTCCTGGCTCTTCGGGCGTGGGAGCTGTCGCCAGAGACGCGGCCCTACCGGAAAATGCTTTGCAGGCTGGCGCGGCGGCGCAATGTGGGCGCCGGTGGCGCTGAGGCTGACGGCCGCCGCAAAGCCCGCAGCCCCATGGGCTGTGGGGCCACGCGAGCGGCTGTCAAAGAGCTTTCCAACGAGGCATGGCTTTCCCTCCTGGCTCTTCGGGCGTGGGAGCTGTCGCCAGAGCCGCGGCCCTACCGCAAAATGCTTCGCAGGCTGGCGTGGCGGCGCAACGTGGGCGCCGGTGGCGCCGAGGCTGACAGCCGCCGCAAAGCCCGCAGCCCCATGGGCTGTGGGGCCACGCGAGCGGCTGCCAAAGAGCTTTCCAACGAGGCACGGCTTTCCCTCCTGGCTCTTCGGGCGTGGGAGCTGTCGCCAGAGCCGCGGCCCTACTGGAAAATGCTTCGCAGGCTGGCGCGGCGGCGCCACGTGGGCGCCGGTGTCGCCCAGGCTGACGGCTGCCGCAAAGCCCGCAGCCCCACGGGCTGTGGGGCCACGCGAGTGGCTGCCAAAGAGCTTTCCAACGAGGCACGGCTTTCCCTCCTGACTCTTTGGCCGTGGGAGCTGTCGCCAGAGCGGCGGCCCTACCGCAAAATGCTTCGCAGGCTGGCGCAGCGGCGCAATGTGGGCGCCGGTGGCGCTGAGGCTGACGGCCGCCGCAAAGCCCGCAGCCCCATGGGCTGTGGGGCCACGCGAGCGGCTGCCAAAGAGCTTTCCAACGAGGCACGGCTTTCCCTCCTGGCTCTTCGGGCGTGGGAGCTGTCGCCAGAGCCGCGGCCCTACCGGAAAATTCTTTGCAGGCTGGCGCGGCGGCCCCACCTGGGCGCCGGTGTCGCCGAGGCTGACGGCCGCTGCAAAGCCCGCAGCCCCACGGGCTGTGCGGCCACGCGAGCGGCTGCCAAAGAGCTTTCCAACGAGGCACGGCTTTCCCTCCTGGCTCTTCGGGTGTGGGAGCTGTCGCCAGAGCCGCGGCCCTACCGGAAAATGCTTCGCAGGCTGGCATGGCGGCCCGACGTGGGCGCCGGTGGCGCCGAGGCTGACAGCCGCCGCAAAGCCCGCAGCCCCATGGGCTGTGGGGCCACGCGAGCGGCTGCCAAAGAGCTTTCCAACGAGGCATGGCTTTCCCTCCTGGCTCTTCGGGCGTGGGAGCTGTCGCCAGAGACGCGGCCCTACCGGAAAATGCTTTGCAGGCTGGCGCGGTCGCGCCACGTGGGCGCCGGTGGCGCCGAGGCTGACAGCCGCCGGAAAGCCCGCAGCCCCACGGGCTGTGGGGCCACGTGAGTGGCTGCCAAAGAGCTTTCCAACGAGGCACGGCTTTCCCTCCTGGCTCTTCGGGCGTGGGAGCTGTTGCCAGAGACGCGGCCCTACCGGAAAATGCTTCGCAGGCTGGCGCAGCGGCGCAACGTGGGCGCCGGTGGCGCTGAGGCTGACGGCCGCCACAAAGCCCGCAGCCCCATGGGCTGTGGGGCCACGCGAGCGTCTGCCAAAGAGCTTTCCAACGAGGCACGGCTATCCCTCCTGGCTCTTCGGGCGTGGGAGCTGTCGCCAGAGCCGCGGCCCTACCGGAAAATGCTTCGCAGGCTGGCACGGTCGTGCCACGTGGGCGCCGGTGGCGCTGAGGCTGACAGCCGCCGGAAAGCCCGCAGCCCTACGGGCTGTGGGGCCACACGAGCGGCTGCCAAAGAGCATTCCAATGAGGCACGGCTTTCCCTCCTGGCTCTTCGGGCGTGGGAGCTGTCGCCAGAGCCGCGGCCCTACCGGAAAATGCTTCGCAGGCTGGCGCGGCGGCGCCAGGTGGGCGCCGGTGGCGCCGAGGCTGACGGCCGCTGCAAAGCCCGCAGCCCCACAGGCTTTAGGGCCATGCGAGTGGCTGCCAAAGAGCTTTCCAATGAGGCACAGCTTTCCCTCCTGGCTCTTCGGGCGTGGGAGCTGTCGCCAGAGCCGCGGCCCTACCGGAAAGTGCTTCGCAGGCTGACGCGGCGGCCCGACATGGGCGCCGCTGGCGCCCAGGCTGACGGCCGCCGGAAACCCCGCAGCCCCACGGGCTGTGGGGCCACACGAGCGGCTGCCAAAGAGCTTTCTAACGAGGCACGGCTTTCCCTCCTGGCTCTTTGGGCGTGGGAGCTGTCGCCAGAGCCGCGGCCCTACCGGAAAATGCTTTGCAGGCTGGCGCGGCGGCCCGACGTGGGCGCCGGTGGCGCCGAGGCTGACGGCCGCCGGAAAGCCCGCAGCCCCACGGGCTGTGGGGCCACGCGAGCGGCTGCCAAAGAGCTTTCCAACGAGGCACGGCTTTCCCTCCTGGCTCTTTGGCCGTGGGAGCTGTCGCCAGATCCGCGGCCCTACCGGAAAATTCTTTGCAGGCTGGCGCGGCGGCACCACCTGGGCGCCGGTGTCGCCGAGGCTGACGGCCGCCGCAAAGCCCGCAGCCCCACGGGCTGTGGGGCCACGCGAGCGGCTGCCAAAGAGCTTTCCAACGAGGCACGGCTTTCCCTCCTGACTCTTTGGCCGTGGGAGCTGTCGCCAGAGCGGCGGCCCTACCGGAAAATGCTTCGCAGGCTGGCGCAGCAGCGCAATGTGGGCGCCGGTGGCGTCGGGGCTGACGGCCGCCGCAAAGCCCGCAGCCCCACGGGCTGTGGGGCCACGTGAGTGGCTGCCAAAGAGCTTTCCAACGAGGCACGGCTTTCCCTCCTGGCTCTTCGGGCGTGGGAGCTGTCGCCAGAGACGCGGCCCTACCGGAAAATGCTTCGCAGGCTGGCGCAGCGGCGCAACGTGGGCGCCGGTGGCGCTGAGGCTGACGGCCGCCACAAAGCCCGCAGCCCCATGGGCTGTGGGGCCACGCGAGCGTCTGCCAAAGAGCTTTCCAACGAGGCACGGCTATCCCTCCTGGCTCTTCGGGCGTGGGAGCTGTCGCCAGAGCCGCGGCCCTACCGGAAAATGCTTCGCAGGCTGGCACGGTCGTGCCACGTGGGCGCCGGTGGCGCTGAGGCTGACAGCCGCCGGAAAGCCCGCAGCCCTACGGGCTGTGGGGCCACACGAGCGGCTGCCAAAGAGCTTTCCAATGAGGCACGGCTTTCACTCCTGGCTCTTCGGGCGTGGGAGCTGTCGCCAGAGCCGCGGCCCTACCGGAAAATGCTTCGCAGGCTGGCGCGGCGGCGCCAGGTGGGCGCCGGTGGCGCCGAGGCTGACGGCCGCTGCAAAGCCCGCAGCCCCACAGGCTTTAGGGCCATGCGAGTGGCTGCCAAAGAGCTTTGCAATGAGGCACGGCTTTCCCTCCTGGCTCTTCGGGCGTGGGAGCTGTCGCCAGAGCCGCGGCCCTACCGGAAAGTGCTTCGCAGGCTGACGCGGCGGCCCGACGTGGGCGCCGCTGGCGCCCAGGCTGACGGCCGCCGGAAACCCCGCAGCCCCACGGGCTGTGGGGCCACGCGAGCGGCTGCCAAAGAGCTTTCCAACGAGGCACGGCTTTCCCTCCTGGCTCTTTGGCCGTGGGAGCTGTCGCCAGAGCCGCGGCCCTACCGGAAAATTCTTTGCAGGCTGGCGCGGCGGCACCACCTGGGCGCCGGTGTCGCCGAGGCTGACGGCCGCCGCAAAGCCCGCAGCCCCACGGGCTGTGGGGCCACGCGAACGGCTGCCAAAGAGCTTTCCAACGAGGCACGGCTTTCCCTCCTGGCTCTTTGGCCGTGGGAGCTGTCGCCAGAGCCGCGGCCCTACCGGAAAATGCTTCGCAGGCTGGCGCGGCGGACCCACGAGGGCGCCGGTGTCGCCCAGGCTGACGGCCGCCGGAAAGCCCGCAGCCCCACGGGCTGTGGGGCCACGCGAGCAGCTGCCAAAGAGCTTTCCAACGAGGCACGGCTTTCCCTCCTGGCTCTTCGGGCGTGGGAGCTGTCGCCAGAGGCGCGGCCCTACCGGAAAATACTTCGCAGGCTGGAGCGGCGGCGCCACGTGGGCGCTGCTGGCGCCGAGGCTGACGGCCGCTGTAAAGCCCGCAGCCCCACGGGCTGTGGGGCCACGCGAGCGGCTGCCAAAGAGCTTTCCAACGAGGCACGGCTTTCCCTCCTGGCTCTTCGGGCGTGGGAGCTGTCGCCAGAGACGCGGCCCTACCGGAAAATGCTTCGCAGGCTGGCGCGGCGGCGCAATGTGGGCGCCGGTGGCGCTGAGGCTGACGGCCGCCGCAAAGCCCGCAGCCCCATGGGCTGTGGGGCCATGCGAGCGGCTGTCAAAGAGCTTTCCAACGAGGCATGGCTTTCCCTCCTGGCTCTTCGGGCGTGGGAGCTGTCGCCAGAGCCGCGGCCCTACCGCAAAATGCTTCGCAGGCTGGCGTGGCGGCGCAACGTGGGCGCCGGTGGCGCCGAGGCTGACAGCCGCCGCAAAGCCCGCAGACCCATGGGCTGTGGGGCCACGCGAGCGGCTGCCAAAGAGCTTTCCAACGAGGCACGGCTTTCCCTCCTGGCTCTTCGGGTGTGGGAGCTGTCGCCAGAGACGCGGCCCTACCGGAAAATGCTTCGCAGGCTGGCGCGGCGGCATCACCTGGGTGCCGGTGTCACCCAGGCTGACGGCCGCCGCAAAGCCCGCAGCCCCACGGGCTGTGGGGCCACGCGAGCGGCTGCCAAAGAGCTTTCCAACGAGGCACGGCTTTCCCTCCTGGCTCTTTGGCCGTGGGAGCTGTCGCCAGAGCCGCGGCCCTACCGGAAAATGCTTTGCAGGCTGGCGCGGCGGCCCCACGTGGGCGCCGGTGGCGCCGAGGCTGACGGCCGCCGCAAAGCCCGCAGCCCCACGGGCTGTGGGGCCACGCGAGCGGCTGCCAAAGAGCTTTCCAACGAGGCACTGCTATCCCTCCTGTCTCTTCGGGCGTGGGAGCTGTTGCCAGAGCCGCTGCCCTACCGGAAAATGCTTCGCAGGCTGGCGCAGCGGCGCAATGTGGGCGCCGGTGGCGCCGAGGCTGACGGCCGCCGCAAAGCCCGCAGCCCCATGGGCTGTGGGGCCACGCGAGCGGCTGCCAAAGAGCTTTCCAACGAGGCACGGCTTTCCCTCCTGGCTCTTCGGGCGTGGGAGCTGTCGCCAGAGCCGCGGCCCTACCGGAAAATGCTTCGCAGGCTGGCGCAGCGGCGCAATGTGGGCGCCGGTGGCGCCGAGGCTGACGGCCGCCGCAAAGCCCGCAGCCCCATGGGCTGTGGGGCCACGCGAGCGGCTGCCAAAGAGCTTTCCAACGAGGCACGGCTTTCCCTCCTGGCTCTTCGGGCGTGGGAGCTGTCGCCAGAGACGCGGCCCTACCGGAAAATGCTTTGCAGGCTGGCGCGGTCGCGCCACGTGGGCGCCGGTGGCGCCGAGGCTGACAGCCGCCGGAAAGCCCGCAGCCCCACGGGCTGTGGGGCCACGTGAGTGGCTGCCAAAGAGCTTTCCAACGAGGCACGGCTTTCCCTCCTGGCTCTTCGGGCGTGGGAGCTGTTGCCAGAGAAGCGGCCCTACCGGAAAATGCTTCGCAGGCTGGCGCGGCGGCATCACCTTGGTGCCGGTGTCGCCCAGGCTGACGGCCGCCGCAAAGCCCGCAGCCCCACGGGCTGTGGGGCCACGCGAGCGGCTGCCAAAGAGCTTTCCAATGAGGCACGGCTTTCCCTCCTGGCTCTTTGGCCGTGGGAGCTGTCGCCAGAGCCGCGGCCCTACCGGAAAATGCTTCGCAGGCTGGCGCAGCGGCGCAATGTGGGCGCCGGTGGCGCCGAGGCTGACGGCCGCCGCAAAGCCCGCAGCCCCATGGGCTGTGGGGCCACGCGAGCGGCTGCCAAAGAGCTTTCCAACGAGGCACGGCTTTCCCTCCTGGCTCTTCGGGTGTGGGAGCTGTCGCCAGAGCCGCGGCCCTACCGGAAAATGCTTCGCAGGCTGGCATGGCGGCCCGACGTGGGCGCCGATGGCGCCGAGGCTGACGGCCGCCGCAAAGCCCGCAGCCCCACGGGCTGTGGGGCCACGCGAGCGGCTGCCAAAGAGCTTTCCAACGAGGCATGGCTTTCCCTCCTGGCTCTTCGGGCGTGGGAGCTGTCGCCAGAGCCGCGGCCCTACCGGAAAATTCTTTGCAGGCTGGCGCGGCGGCCCCACCTGGGGGCCGGTGGCGCCGAGGCTGACGGCCGCCGCAAAGCCCGCAGCCCCACGGGCTGTGGGGCCACGCGAGCGGCTGCCAAAGAGCTTTCCAACGAGGCACGGCTTTCCCTCCTGGCTCTTTGGCCGTGGGAGCTGTCGCCAGAGCCACGGCCCTACCGGAAAATGCTTCGCAGGCTGGTGCAGCGGCGCAATGTGGGCGCCGGTGGCGCCGAGGCTGACGGCCGCCGCAAAGCCCGCAGCCCCATGGGCTGTGGGGCCACGCGAGCGGCTGCCAAAGAGCTTTCCAACGAGGCACGGCTTTCCCTCCTGGCTCTTCGGGTGTGGGAGCTGTCGCCAGAGACGCGGCCCTACCGGAAAATGCCTCGCAGGCTGGCGCGGCGGCCCGACGTGGGCGCCGATGGCGCCGAGGCTGACGGCCGCCGGAAAGCCCGCAGCCCCACGGGCTCTGGGGCCACGCGAGCGGCTGCCAAAGAGCTTTCCAACGAGGCATGGCTTTCCCTCCTGGCTCTTCGGGCGTGGGAGCTGTCGCCAGAGACGCGGCCCTACCGGAAAATGCTTTGCAGGCTGGCGCGGCTGCCCCACGTGGGCGCCGGTGGCGCCGAGGCTGACGGCCGCCGCAAAGCCCGCAGCCCCACGGGCTGTGGGGCCACGCGAGCGGCTGCCAAAGAGCTTTCCAACGAGGCACGGCTATCCCTCCTGGCTCTTCGGGCGTGGGAGCTGTCGCCAGAGACGCGGCCCTACCGGAAAATGCTTCGCAGGCTGGCGCGGCGGCGCCACGTGGGCGCTGGTGGCGCCGAGGCTGACGGCCGCTGCAAAGCCCGCAGCCCCACGGGCTTTGGGGCCACGCGAGCGGCTGCCAAAGAGCTTTCCAACGAGGCACGGCTTTCCCTCCTGGCTCTTCGGGCGTGGGAGCTGTCGCCAGAGCCGCGGCCCTACCGGAAAATGCTTCGCAGGCTGGAGCGGCGGCCCGACGTGGGCGCCGATGGCGCCCAGGCTGACGGCCGCCGGAAAGCCCGCAGCCCCACGGTCTGTGGGGCCACGCGAGCGGCTGCCAAAGAGCTTTACAACGAGGCATGGCTTTCCCTCCTGGCTCTTCGGCCGTGGGAGCTGTCGCCAGAGACACGGCCCTACCGGAAAATGCTTTGCAGGCTGGCGCAGCGGCCCCACGTGGGCGCCGGTGGCGCCGAGGCTGACGGCCGCCGCAAAGCCCGCAGCCCCATGGGCTGTGGGGCCGCGCGAGCGGCTGCCAAAGAGCTTTCCAACGAGGCACGGCTTTCCCTCCTGGCTCTTTGGCCGTGGGAGATGTTGCCAGAGCCGCGGCCCTACCGGAAAATTCTTTGCAGGCTGGCGCGGCGGCCCCACCTGGGCGCCGGTGACGCTGAGGCTGACGGCCGCCGCAAAGCCCGCAGCCCCATGGGCTGTGGGGCCACGCGAGCGGCTGCCAAAGAGCTTTCCAACGAGGCACGGCTTTCCCTCCTGGCTCTTCGGGCGTGGGAGCTGTCGCCAGAGACGCGGCCCTACCGGAAAATGCTTCGCAGGCTGGCGCGGTCGTGCCACGTGGGCGCCGGTGGCACTGAGGCTGACAGCCGCCGGAAAGCCCGCAGCCCTACGGGCTGTGGGGCCACACGAGCGGCTGCCAAAGAGCTTTCCAATGAGGCACGGCTTTCCCTCCTGGCTCTTCGGGCGTGGGAGCTGTCGCCAGAGACGCGGCCCTACCGGAAAATGCTTCGCAGGCTGGCGCGGCGGCGTCACGTGGGCGCCGGTGGCGCCGAGGCTGACGGCCGCCGGAAAGCCCGCAGCCCCATGGGCTGTGGGGCCACGCGAGCGGCTGCCAAAGAGCTTTCCAACGAGGCACGGCTTTCCCTCCTGGCTCTTCGGGCGTGGGAGCTGTCGCCAGAGACGCGGCCCTACCGGAAAATGCTTTGCAGGCTGGCGCGGTCGCGCCACGTGGGCGCCGGTGGCGCCGAGGCTGACAGCCGCCGGAAAGCCCGCAGCCCCAGGGGCTGTGGGGCCACGTGAGTGGCTGCCAAAGAGCTTTCCAACGAGGCACGGCTTTCCCTCCTGGCTCTTGGGGCGTGGGAGCTGTTGCCAGAGAAGCGGCCCTACCGGAAAATGCTTCGCAGGCTGGCGCGGCGGCATCACCTTGGTGCCGGTGTCGCCCAGGCTGACGGCCGCCGCAAAGCCCGCAGCCCCACGGGCTGTGGGGCCACGCGAGCGGCTGCCAAAGAGCTTTCCAATGAGGCACGGCTTTCCCTCCTGGCTCTTTGGCCGTGGGAGCTGTCGCCAGAGCCACGGCCCTACCGGAAAATGCTTCGCAGGCTGGTGCAGCGGCGCAATGTGGGCGCCGGTGGCGCCGAGGCTGACGGCCGCCGCAAAGCCCGCAGCCCCATGGGCTGTGGGGCCACGCGAGCGGCTGCCAAAGAGCTTTCCAACGAGGCACGGCTTTCCCTCCTGGCTCTTCGGGTGTGGGAGCTGTCGCCAGAGACGCGGCCCTACCGGAAAATGCCTCGCAGGCTGGCGCGGCGGCCCGACGTGGGCGCCGATGGCGCCGAGGCTGACGGCCGCCGGAAAGCCCGCAGCCCCACGGGCTCTGGGGCCACGCGAGCGGCTGCCAAAGAGCTTTCCAACGAGGCATGGCTTTCCCTCCTGGCTCTTCGGGCGTGGGAGCTGTCGCCAGAGACGCGGCCCTACCGGAAAATGCTTTGCAGGCTGGCGCGGCTGCCCCACGTGGGCGCCGGTGGCGCCGAGGCTGACGGCCGCCGCAAAGCCCGCAGCCCCACGGGCTGTGGGGCCACGCGAGCGGCTGCCAAAGAGCTTTCCAACGAGGCACGGCTATCCCTCCTGGCTCTTCGGGCGTGGGAGCTGTCGCCAGAGACGCGGCCCTACCGGAAAATGCTTCGCAGGCTGGCGCGGCGGCGCCACGTGGGCGCTGGTGGCGCCGAGGCTGACGGCCGCTGCAAAGCCCGCAGCCCCACGGGCTTTGGGGCCACGCGAGCGGCTGCCAAAGAGCTTTCCAACGAGGCACGGCTTTCCCTCCTGGCTCTTCGGGCGTGGGAGCTGTCGCCAGAGCCGCGGCCCTACCGGAAAATGCTTCGCAGGCTGGCGCGGTCGTGCCACGTGGGCGCCGGTGGCACTGAGGCTGACAGCCGCCGGAAAGCCCGCAGCCCTACGGGCTGTGGGGCCACACGAGCGGCTGCCAAAGAGCTTTCCAATGAGGCACGGCTTTCCCTCCTGGCTCTTCGGGCGTGGGAGCTGTCGCCAGAGCCGCGGCCCTACCGGAAAATGCTTCGCAGGCTGGCGCGGCGGCGCCAGGTGGGCGCCGGTGGCGCCGAGGCTGACGGCCGCCGCAAAGCCCGCAGCCCCACAGGCTTTAGGGCCACGCGAGTGGCTGCCAAAGAGCTTTCCAACGAGGCACAGCTTTCCCTCCTGGCTCTTCGGGCGTGGGAGCTGTCGCCAGAGCCGCGGCCCTACCGGAAAATGCTTCGCAGGCTGGCGCGGCGGCCCGACGTGGGCGCCGATGGCGCCGAGGCTGACGGCCGCCGGAAAGCCCGCAGCCCCACGGGCTGTGGGGCCACGCGAGCGGCTGCCAAAGAGCTTTACAACGAGGCATGGCTTTCCCTCCTGGCTCTTCGGCCGTGGGAGCTGTCGCCAGAGACACGGCCCTACCGGAAAATGCTTTGCAGGCTGGCGCAGCGGCCCCACGTGGGCGCCGGTGGCGCCGAGGCTGACGGCCGCCGCAAAGCCCGCAGCCCCACGGGCTGTGGGGCCGCGCGAGCGGCTGCCAAAGAGCTTTCCAACGAGGCATGGCTTTCCCTCCTGGCTCTTTGGCCGTGGGAGATGTTGCCAGAGCCGCGGCCCTACCGGAAAATTCTTTGCAGGCTGGCGCGGCGGCCCCACCTGGGCGCCGGTGACGCTGAGGCTGACGGCCGCCGCAAAGCCCGCAGCCCCATGGGCTGTGGGGCCACGCGAGCGGCTGCCAAAGAGCTTTCCAACGAGGCACGGCTTTCCCTCCTGGCTCTTCGGGCGTGGGAGCTGTCGCCAGAGACGCGGCCCTACCGGAAAATGCTTCGCAGGCTGGCGCGGTCGTGCCACGTGGGCGCCGGTGGCACTGAGGCTGACAGCCGCCGGAAAGCCCGCAGCCCTACGGGCTGTGGGGCCACACGAGCGGCTGCCAAAGAGCTTTCCAATGAGGCACGGCTTTCCCTCCTGGCTCTTCGGGCGTGGGAGCTGTCGCCAGAGCCGCGGCCCTACCGGAAAATGCTTCGCAGGCTGGCGCGGCGGCGCCAGGTGGGCGCCGGTGGCGCCGAGGCTGACGGCCGCCGCAAAGCCCGCAGCCCCACAGGCTTTAGGGCCATGCGAGTGGCTGCCAAAGAGCTTTCCAACGAGGCATGGCTTTCCCTCCTGGCTCTTCGGGCGTGGGAGCTGTCGCCAGAGACGCGGCCCTACCGGAAAATGCTTCGCAGGCTGGCGCGGCGGCGCCACGTGGGCGCCGATGGCGCCGAGGCTGACGGCCGCCGGAAAGCCCGCAGCCCCACGGGCTGTGGGGCCACACGAGCGGCTGCCAAAGAGCTTTCCAATGAGGCACGGCTTTCCCTCCTGGCTCTTCGGGCGTGGGAGCTGTCGCCAGAGCCGCGGCCCTACCGGAAAATGCTTCGCAGGCTGGCGCGGCGGCCCGACGTGGGCGCCGATGGCGCCGAGGCTGACGGCCGCCGGAAAGCCCGCAGCCCCACGGGCTGTGGGGCCACGCGAGCGGCTGCCAAAGAGCTTTACAACGAGGCATGGCTTTCCCTCCTGGCTCTTCGGGCGTGGGAGCTGTCGCCAGAGACGCGGCCCTACCGGAAAATGCTTCGCAGGCTGGCGCGGCGGCGTCACGTGGGCGCCGGTGGCGCCGAGGCTGACGGCCGCCGGAAAGCCCGCAGCCCCACGGGCTGTGGGGCCACGTGAGTGGCTGCCAAAGAGCTTTCCAACGAGGCACGGCTTTCCCTCCTGGCTTTTCGGGCGTGGGAGCTGTCGCCAGAGCCGCGGCCCTACCGGAAAATGCTTCGCAGGCTGACGCGGCGGCGCAACGTGGGCGCCGGTGGCACTAAGGCTGACGGCCGCCGCAAAGCCCGCAGCCCCATGGGCTGTGGGGCCACGCGAGCGGCTGCCAAAGAGCTTTCCAACGAGGCACGGCTTTCCCTCCTGGCTCTTCGGGCGTGGGAGCTGTCGCCAGAGCCGCGGCCCTACCGGAAAATGCTTCGCAGGCTGGCGCGGTCGTGCCACGTGGGCGCCGGTGGCGCCGAGGCTGACGGCCGCCGGAAAGCCCGCAGCCCCACGGGCTGTGGGGCCACGTGAGTGGCTGCCAAAGAGCTTTCCAATGAGGCACGGCTATCCCTCCTGGCTCTTCGGCCGTGGGAGCTGTCGCCAGAGCCGCGGCCCTACCGGAAAATGCTTCGCAGGCTGGCGCGGCGGCGCCACGTGGGCGCCGATGGCGCCGAGGCTGACGGCCGCTGTAAAGCCCGGAGCCCCACGGGCTGTGGGGCCACGCGAGCGGCTGCCAAAGAGCTTTCCAACGAGGCACGGCTTTCCCTCCTGGCTCTTCGGCCGTGGGAGCTGTCGCCAGAGCCGCGGCCCTACCGGAAAATGCTTCGCAGGCTGGCGCGGCGGCGCCACGTGGGCGCCGGTGGCGCTGAGGCTGACGGCCGCCGCAAAGCCCGCAGCCCCACAGGCTTTAGGTCCATGCGAGTGGCTGCCAAAGAGCTTTCCAATGAGGCACGGCTTTCCCTCCTGGCTCTTCGGGCGTGGGAGCTGTCGCCAGAGACGCGGCCCTACCGGAAAATGCTTCGCAGGCTGGCGCGGCGGCGCCACGTGGGCGCCGGTGGCGCCGAGGGTGACGGCCGCCGCAAAGCCCGCAGCCCCACAGGCTGTGGGGCCACGCGAGCGGCTGCCAAAGAGCTTTCCAACGAGGCACGGCTTTCCCTCCTGGCTCTTCGGGTGTGGGAGCTGTCGCCAGAGCCGCGGCCCTACCGGAAAATTCTTCGCAGGCTGGCGCGGCGGCCTGACGTGGGCGCCGATGGCGCCGAGGCTGACGGCCGTCGGAAAGCCCGCAGCCCCACGGTCTCTGGGGCCACGCGAGCGGCTGCCAAAGAGCTTTCCAACGAGGCATGGCTTTCCCTCCTGGCTCTTCGGGCGTGGGAGCTGTCGCCAGGGACGCGGCCCTACCGGAAAATGCTTTGCAGGCTGGCGCGGCGGCCCCACGTGGGCGCCGGTGGCGCCGAGGCTGACGGCCGCCGCAAAGCCCGCAGACCCACGGGCTGTGGGGCCACGCGAGCGGCTGCCAAAGAGCTTTCCAACGAGGCACGGCTATCCCTCCTGGCTCTTCGGGCGTGGGAGCTGTCGCCAGAGCCGCGGCCCTACCGGAAAATGCTTCGCAGGCTGGCGCGGCGGCGCAACGTGAAAGCCGGTGGCGCCGAGGCTGACGGCCACCGCAAAGCCCGCAGCCCCATGGGCTGTGGGGCCACGCGAGCGGCTGCCAAAGAGCTTTCCAACGAGGCACGGCTTTCCCTCCTGGCTCTTCGGGCGTGGGAGCTGTCGCCAGAGACGCGGCCCTACCGGAAAATGCGTCGCAGGCTGGCGCGGCGGCCCGACGTGGGCACAGGTGGCGCCCAGGCTGACGGCCGCCGCAAAGTCCGCAGTCCCACGGGCTGTGGGGCCACACGAGCGGCTGCCAAAGAGCTTTCCAACGAAGCATGGCTTTCCCTCCTGGCTCTTCGGCCGTGGGAGCTGTCGCCAGAGACGCGGCCCTACCGGAAAATGCTTTGCAGGCTGGCGCAGCGGCCCCACGTGGGCGCCGGTGGCGCCGAGACTGACGGCCGCCACAAAGCCCGCAGCCCCATGGGCTGTGGGGCCATGCGAGTGGCTGCCAAAGAGCTTTCCAACGAGGCACGGCTTTCCCTCCTGGCTCTTCGGGCGTGGGAGCTGTCGCCAGAGACGCGGCCCTACCGCAAAATGCTTCGCAGGCTGGCGCGGCGGCGCCACGTGGGCGCCGGTGGCGCCGAGGCTGACGGCCGCCGCAAAGCCCGCAGCCCCATGGGCTGTGGGGCCACGCGAGCGGCTGCCAAAGAGCTTTCCAACGAGGCATGGCTTTCCGTCCTGGCTCTTCGGGCGTGGGAGCTGTCGCCAGAGAAGCGGCCCTACCGGAAAATTCTTTGCAGGCTGGCGCGGCGGCCCCACCTGGGCGCCGGTGGCGCCGAGGCTGACGGCCGCCGCAAAGCCCGCAGCCCCACGGGCTGTGGAGCCACGCGAGCGGCTGCCAAAGAGCTTTCCAACGAGGCACGGCTTTCCCTCCTGGCTCTTCGGGCGTGGGAGCTGTCGCCAGAGACGCGGCCCTACCGGAAAATGCTTCGCAGGCTGGCGTGGCGGCCCGACATGGGCGCCGGTGGCGCCCAGGCTGACGGCCGCCACAAAGCCCGCAGCCCCATGGGCTGTGGGGCCACGCGAGCGGCTGCCAAAGAGCTTTCCAACGAGGCACGGCTTTCCCTCCTGGCTCTTCGGGTGTGGGAGCTGTCGCCAGAGCCGCGGCCCTACCGGAAAATGCTTTGCAGGCTGGCGCGGTCGTGCCACGTGGGCGCCGGTGGCGCTGAGGCTGACAGCCGCCACAAAGCCCGCAGCCCCACGGGCTGTGGGGCCACGCGAGTGGCTGCCAAAGAGCTTTCAAAGGAGGTACGGTTTTCCCTCCTGGCTCTTCGGGCGTGGGAGCTGTCGCCAGAGCCGCGGCCCTACCGGAAAATGCTTCGCAGGCTGGCGCGGCGGCATCACCTGGGCGCCGGTGTCGCCCAGGCTGACGGCCGCCGCAAAGCCCGCAGCTACACGGGCTGTGGGGCCACGCGAGCGGCTGCCAAAGAGCTTTCCAACGAGGCATGGCTTTCCCTCCTGGCTCTTCGGCCGTGGGAGATGTCGCCAGAGCCGCGGCCCTACCGAAAAATGCTTCGCAGGCTGGCGCGGCGGCGCAACGTGAAAGCCGGTGGCGCCGAGGCTGACGGCCACCGCAAAGCCCGCAGCCCCACGGGCTGTGGGGCCACGCGAGCGGCTGCCAAAGAGCTTTCCAACGAGGCACGGCTTTCCCTCCTGGCTCTTCGGGCGTGGGAGCTGTCGCCAGAGCCGCGGCCCTACCGGAAAATGCTTCGCAGGCTGGCACGGCGGCCCGACGTGGGCACCGGTGGCGCCCAGGCTGACGGCCGCCGCAAAGCCCGCAGCCCCATGGACTGTGGGGCCACGCGAGCGGCTGCCAAAGAGCTTTCCAACGAGGCATGGCTTTCCCTCCTGGCTCTTCGGGCGTGGGAGCTGTCGCCAGAGACGCGGCCCTACCGGAAAATGCTTTGCAGGCTGGCGCGGTCGCGCCACGTGGGCGCCGGTGGCGCCGAGGCTGACAGCCGCCGGAAAGCCCGCAGCCCCACGGGCTGTGGGGCCACGTGAGCGGCTACCAAAGAGCTTTCCAACGAGGCACGGCTTTCCCTCCTGGCTCTTCGGGCGTGGGAGCTGTCGCCAGAGCCGCGGCCCTACCGGAAAATGCTTCACAGGCTGGCGCGGTCGTGCCACGTGGGCGCCGGTGGCGCCGAGGCTGACAGCCGCCGGAAAGCCCGCAGCCCCACGGGCTGTGGGGCCACGTGAGCGGCTGCCAAAGAGCTTTCCAACGAGGCACGGCTTTCCCTCCTGGCTCTTCGGCCGTGGGAGCTGTCGCCAGAGCCGCGGCCCTACCGGAAAATGCTTCACAGGCTGGAGCGGCGGCCCGATGTGGGCGCCGATGGCGCCGTGGCTGACGGCCGCCGCAAAGCCCGCAGCCCCACGGGCTGTGGGGCCACGTGAGTGGCTGCCAAAGAGCTTTCCAACGAGGCATGGCTTTCCCTCCTGGCTCTTCGGGCGTGGGAGCTGTCGCCAGAGCCGCGGCCCTACCGGAAAATGCTTTGCAGGCTGGCGCAGCGGCCCGACGTGGGCGCCGGTGTCGCCCAGGCTGACGGTCGCCGCAAATCCCGCAGCCCCACGGGCTGTGGGGCCACACGAGCGGCTGCCAAAGAGCTTTCCAACGAGGCACGGCTTTCCCTCCTGGCTCTTCGGGCGTGGGAGCTGTCGCCAGAGCCGCGGCCCTACCGGAAAATGCTTCGCAGGCTGGCGTGGCGGCGCCACGTGGGCGCCGGTTTCGCCCAGGCTGACGGCCGCCGCAAACCCCGCAGCCCCATGGGCTGTGGGGCCACGCGAGCGGCTGCCAAAGAGCTTTCCAATGAGGCACGGCTTTCCCTCCTGGCTCTTCGGGCGTGGGAGCTGTCGCCAGAGCTGCGGCCCTACCGGAAAATGCTTCACAGGCTGGCGCGTCGGCCCGACGTGGGCGCCGATGGCGCCGAGGCTGACGGCCGCCGCAAAGCCCGCAGCCCCATGGGGTGTGGGGCCACGTGAGTGGCTGCCAAAGAGCTTTCCAACGAGGCATGGCTTTCCCTCCTGGCTCTTCGGGCGTGGGAGCTGTCGCCAGAGCCGCGGCCCTACCGGAAAATGCTTTGCAGGCTGGCGCAGCAACCCCACGTGAGCGCCGGTGGCGCCGAGGCTGACGTCCGTCGCAAAGCCCGCAGCCCCATGGGCTGTGGGGCCACACGAGCGGCTGCCAAAGAACTTTCCAACGAGGCACGGCTTTCCCTCCTGGCTCTTCGGGCGTGGGAGCTGTCGCCAGAGACGCGGCCCTACCGGAAAATGCTTCGCAGGCTTGCGCGGCAGCCCGACGTGGGGACCGGTGGCGCCCAGGCTGACGGCCGCCGCAAAGCCCGCAGCCCCATGGGCTGTGGGGCCACGCGAGCGGCTGCCAAAGAGCTTTCCAACGAGGCACGGCTTTCCCTCCTGGCTC
The DNA here is from genome assembly GCF_964199755.1 of Larus michahellis. NCBI lineage: Eukaryota > Metazoa > Chordata > Aves > Charadriiformes > Laridae > Larus > Larus michahellis. The sequence continues at coordinate 730,515 of NW_027435929.1, forward strand.
TTCGGGCGTGGGAGCTGTCGCCAGAGACGCGGCCCTACCGGAAAATTCTTTGCAGGCTGGCGCGGCGGCCCCACCTGGGCGCCGGTGTCGCCGAGGCTGACGGCCGCCGCAAAGCCCGCAGCCCCACGGGCTGTGGGGCCACGCGAGCGGCTGCCAAAGAGCTTTCCAATGAGGCACGGCTTTCCCTCCTGGCTCTTCGGGCGTGGGAGCTGTCGCCAGAGACGCGGCCCTACCGGAAAATGCTTCGCAGGCTGGCGCGGCGGCCCAACGTGGGCACAGGTGGCGCCGAGGCTGACGGCCGCCGCAAAGCCCGCAGCCCCATGGGCTGTGGGGCCACACGAGCGGCTGCCAAAGAGCTTTCCAACGAGGCATGGCTTTCCCTCCTGGCTCTTCGGGCGTGGGAGCTGTCGCCAGAGCCGCGGCCCTACCGGAAAATGCTTTGCAGGCTGGCGCAGCGGCCCCACGTGGGCGCCGGTGGCGCCGAGACTGACGGCCGCCGCAAAGCCCGCAGCCCCATGGGCTGTGGGGCCAGGCGAGTGGCTGCCAAAGAGCTTTCCAACGAGGCACGGCTTTCCCTCCTGGCTCTTCGGGCGTGGGAGCTGTCGCCAGAGCCGCGGCCCTACCGGAAAATGCTTCGCAGGCTGGCGCGGCGGCGCCACGTGGGCGCCGGTGGCGCCCAGGCTGACGGCCGCCGCAAAGCCCGCAGCCCCATGGGCTGTGGGGCCACGCGAGCGGCTGCCAAAGAGCTTTCCAACGAGGCACGGCTTTCCCTCCTGGCTCTTTGGGCGTGGGAGCTGTCGCCAGAGACGCGGCCCTACCGGAAAATTCTTTGCAGGCTGGCGCGGCGGCGCAACGTGGGCGCCGGTGGCGCCGAGGCTGACGGCCGCAGCAAAGCCCGCAGCCCCACGGGCTGTGGGGCCACGCGAGCGGCTGCCAAAGAGCTTTCCAATGAGGCACGGCTTTCCCTCCTGGCTCTTCGGCCGTGGGAGCTGTCGCCAGAGACGCGGCCCTAACGGAAAATGCTTCGCAGGCTGGCGCAGCGGCCCGACGTGGGCGCCGGTGGCGCCGACGCTGACGGCCGCCGCAAAGCCCGCAGCCCCATGGGCTGTGGGGCCACGCGAGCGGCTGCCAAAGAGCTTTCCAACGAGGCACGGCTTTCCCTCCTGGCTCTTCGGGCGTGGGAGCTGTTGCCAGAGACGCGGCCCTACTGGAAAATGCTTCGCAGGCTGGCGCGGCGGCATCACCTGGGCGCCGGTGTCGCCCAGGCTGACGGCCGCCGCAAAGCCCGCAGCCCCACCGGCTGTGGGGCCACGCGAGTGGCTGCCAAAGAGCTTTCCAACGAGGCACGGCTTTCCCTCCTGGCTCTTCGGGCGTGGGAGCTGTCGCCAGAGCCGCGGCCCTACCGGAAAATGCTTCGCAGGCTGGCGCGGCGGCGACAAGTGGGCGCCGGTGTCGCCCAGGCTGACGGCCGCCGCAAAGCCCGCAGCCCCACGGGCTGTGGGGCCACACGAGTGGCTGCCAAAGAGCTTTCCAACGAGGCACGGCTTTCCCTCCTGGCTCTTCGGGCGTGGGAGCTGTCGCCAGAGCCGCGGCCCTACCGGAAAATGCTTCGCAGGCTGGCGTGGCGGCCAGACGTGGGCGCCGGTGTCGCCCAGGCTGACGGCCGCCGCAAAGCCCGCAGCCCCACGGGCTGTGGGGCCACGCGAGTGGCTGCCAAAGAGCTTTCCAACGAGGCACGGCTTTCCCTCCTGGCTCTTCGGGCGTGGGAGCTGTCGCCAGAGCCGCGGCCCTACCGGAAAATGCTTTGCAGGCTGGCGCGGTCATGCCACGTGGGCGCCGGTGGCGCTGAGGCTGACAGCCGCCACAAAGCCCGCAGCCCCACGGGCTGTGGGGCCACGCGAGTGGCTGCCAAAGAGCTTTCCAATGAGGTACGGCTTTCCCTCCTGGCTCTTCGGGCGTGGGAGCTGTTGCCAGAGACGCGGCCCTACCGGAAAATGCTTCGCAGGCTGGCGCGGCGGCATCACCTGGGCGCCGGTGTCGCCCAGGCTGACGGCCGCCGCAAAGCCCGCAGCCCCACAGGCTTTAGGGCCATGCGAGTGGCTGCCAAAGAGCTTTCCAACGAGGCACGGCTTTCCCTCCTGGCTCTTCGGGCGTGGGAGCTGTCGCCAGAGACGCGGCCCTACCGGAAAATGCTTCGCAGGTTGGCGTGGCGGTCCGACGTGGGCGCCGGTGGCGCCGAGGCTGACGGCCGCCGGAAAGCCCGCAGCCCCATGGGCTGTGGGGCCACGCGAGCGGCTGCCAAAGAGCTTTCCAACGAGGCACGGCTTTCCCTCCTGGCTATTCGGGCGTGGGAGCTGTCGCCAGAGCCGCGGCCCTACCGGAAAATGCTTCGCAGGCTGGCGCGGCGGCCCGACGTTGGCGCCGGTGTCGCCCAGGCTGATGGCCGCCGCAAAGCCCGCAGCCCCACGGGCTGTGGGGCCACGCGAGCGGCTGCCAAAGAGCTTTCCAATGAGGCACGGCTTTCCCTCCTGGCTCTTCAGGCGTGGGAGCTGTCGCCAGAGCCGCGGCCCTACCGGAAAATGCTTCGCAGGCTGGCGCAGCGGCGCCACGTGGGCGCCCGTGGCGCTGAGGCTGACGGCCGCCGCAAATCCCGCAGCCCCATGGGCTGTGGGGCCACGCGAGCGGCTGCCAAAGAGCTTTCCAACGAGGCACGGCTTTCCCTCCTGGCTCTTCGGGCGTGGGAGCTGTCGCCAGAGCCGCGGCCCTACCGGAAAATGCTTCGCAGGCTGGCGCGGTCGTGCCACGTGGGGGCCGGTGGCGCCGAGGCTGACAGCCGCCGGAAAGCCCGCAGCCCTACGTGTTGTGGGGCCACGTGAGTGGCTGCCAAAGAGCTTTCCAACGAGGCACGGCTTTCCCTCCTGGCTCTTCGGGCGTGGGAGCTGTCGCCAGAGCCGCGGCCCTACCGGAAAATGCTTCGCAGGCTGGCGCGGCGGCGCCACGTGGGCGCCGGTGGCGCCTAGGCTGACGGCCACCGCAAAGCCCACAGCCCCACGGGCTGTGGGGCCACGCGAGTGGCTGCCAAAGAGCTTTCCAACGAGGCACGGCTTTCCCTCCTGGCTCTTCGGCCGTGGGAGCTGTCGCCAGAGCCGCGGCCCTACCGGAAAATGCTTTGCAGGCTGGCGCGGCGGCGCCACGTGGGCGCCGGTGGCGCGGAAGCTGATGGCCACCGGAAAACCCGCAGCCCCACGGGCTGTGGGGCCACGCGAGCGGCTGCCAAAGAGCTTTCCAACGAGGCACTGCTTTCCCTCCTGGCTCTTCGGCCGTGGGAGCTGTCGCCAGAGCCGCGGCCCTACCGGAAAATGCTTCGCAGGCTGGCGCAGCGGCGCCACGTGGGCGCCGGTGGCGCCGAGGCTGACAGCCGCCGGAAAGCCCGCAGCCCCACGGGCTGTGGGGAAACACGAGCGGCTGCCAAAGAGCTTTCCAACGAGGCACGGCTTTCCCTCCTGGCTCTTCGGCCGTGGGAGCTGTTGCCAGAGCCGCGGCCCTACCGGAAAATGCTTCGCAGGCTGGTGCAGCGGCCCCACGTGGGCGCCGGTGGCGCCCAGGCTGACGGCCGCCGCAAAGCCCGCAGCCCCACGGGCTGTGGGGCCACGCGAGCGGCTGCCAAAGAGCTTTCCAACGAGGCACGGCTTTCCCTCCTGGCTCTTCGGCCGTGGGAGCTGTCGCCAGAGCCACGGCCCTACCGGAAAATGCTTCGCAGGCTGGCGTGGCGGCGCCACGTGGGCGCCGGTGTCGCCCAGGCTGACAGCCGCCGCAAAGCCCGCAGCCCCACAGGCTTTAGGGCCATGCGAGTGGCTGCCAAAGAGCTTTCCAACGAGGCACGGCTTTCCCTCCTGGCTCTTCGGGCGTGGGAGCTGTCGCCAGAGACGCGGCCCTACCGGAAAATGCTTCGCAGGTTGGCGTGGCGGTCCGACGTGGGCGCCGGTGGCGCCGAGGCTGACGGCCGCCGCAAAGCCCGCAGCCCCATGGGCTGTGGGGCCACGCGAGCGGCTGCCAAAGAGCTTTCCAACGAGGCACGGCTTTCCCTCCTGGCTATTCGGGCGTGGGAGCTGTCGCCAGAGCCGCGGCCCTACCGGAAAATGCTTGGCAGCCTGGCGTGGCGGCCCGACGTTGGCGCCGGTGTCGCCCAGGCTGTTGGCCGCCGCAAAGCCCGCAGCCCCACGGGCTGTGGGGCCACGCGAGCGGCTGCCAAAGAGCTTTCCAATGAGGCACGGCTTTCCCTCCTGGCTCTTCAGGCGTGGGAGCTGTCGCCAGAGCCGCGGCCCTACCGGAAAATGCTTCGCAGGCTGGCGCAGCGGCGCCACGTGGGCGCCGGTGGCGCTGAGGCTGACGGCCGCCGCAAAGCCCGCAGCCCCATGGGCTGTGGGGCCACGCGAGCGGCTGCCAAAGAGCTTTCCAACGAGGCACGGCTTTCCCTCCTGGCTCTTCGGGCGTGGGAGCTGTCGCCAGAGCCGCGGCCCTACCGGAAAATGCTTCGCAGGCTGGCGCGGCGGCGCCACGTGGGCGCCGGTGGCGCCTAGGCTGACGGCCACCGCAAAGCCCACAGCCCCACGGGCTGTGGGGCCACGCGAGTGGCTGCCAAAGAGCTTTCCAACGAGGCACGGCTTTCCCTCCTGGCTCTTCGGGCGTGGGAGCTGTCGCCAGAGCCGCGGCCCTACCGGAAAATGCTTTGCAGGCTGGCGCGGCGGCGCCACGTGGGCGCCGGTGGCGCGGAAGCTGATGGCCACCGGAAAGCCCGCAGCCCCACGGGCTGTGGGGCCACGCGAGCGGCTGCCAAAGAGCTTTCCAACGAGGCACGGCTTTCCCTCCTGGCTCTTCGGCCGTGGGAGCTGTCGCCAGAGCCGCGGCCCTACCGGAAAATGCTTCGCAGGCTGGCGCAGCGGCGCCACGTGGGCGCCGGTGGCGCCGAGGCTGACAGCCGCCGGAAAGCCCGCAGCCCCACGGGCTGTGGGGAAACACGAGCGGCTGCCAAAGAGCTTTCCAATGAGGCACGGCTTTCCCTCCTGGCTCTTCGGGTGTGGGAGCTGTCGCCAGAGCCGCGGCCCTACCGGAAAATGCTTCGCAGGCTGGCGCGGCGGCGCCACGTGGGCGCCGGTGTCGCCGAGGCTGACGGCCGCCGCAAAGCCCGCAGCCCCATGGGCTGTGGGGCCACGCGAGTGGCTGCCAAAGAGCTTTCCAACGAGGCACGGCTTTCCCTCCTGGCTCTTCGGCCGTGGGAGCTGTGGCCAGAGCCGCGGCCCTACCGGAAAATGCTTTGCAGGGTGGCGCGGCGGCCCCACGTGGGCGCCGGTGTCGCCCAGACTGACACCCGCCACAAAGCCCGCAGCCCCACGGGCTGTGGGGCCACGTTAGCGGCTGTCAAAGAGCTTTCCAACGAGGCACGGCTTTCCCTCCTGGCTCTTCGGGCGTGGGAGCTGTCGCCAGAGCCGCGGCCCTACCGGAAAATGCTTCGCAGGCTGGCGCGGCGGCGCAACGTGGGTGCCGGTGGCGCTGAGGCTCACGGCCGCCGCAAAGCCCGCATCCCCACGGGCTGTGGGGCCACGCGAGCGGCTGCCAAAGAGCTTTCCAACGAGGCACGGCTTTCCCTCCTGGCTCTTCGGGCGTGGGAGCTGTCGCCAGAGCCGCGGCCCTACCGGAAAATGCTTCGCAGGCTAGCGCGGCGGCCCGACGTGGGCGCCGGTGTTGCCCAGGCTGACGGCCGCCGGAAAGCCCGCAGCCCCACGGGCTGTGGGGCCACACGAGCGGCTGCCAAAGAGCTTTCCAACGAGGCACGGCTTTCCCTCCTGGCTCTTCGGGCGTGGGAGCTGTCGCCAGAGCCGCGGCCCTACCGGAAAATGCTTCGCAGGCTGGCGCAGCGGCGCAACGTGGGCGCCGGTGGCGCCGAGGCTGACGGCCGCCGCAAAGCCCGCAGCCCCATGGGCTGTGGGGCCACGCGAGCGGCTGCCAAAGAGCTTTCCAACGAGGCACGGCTTTCCCTCCTGGCTCTTCGGGCGTGGGAGCTGTTGCCAGAGCCGCGGCCGTACCGGAAAATGCTTCGCAGGCTGGCGCGGCGGCCCGACGTGGGCGCCGGTGTCGCCCAGGCTGACGGCCGCCGCAAAGCCCGCAGCCCCACGGGCTGTGGGGCCACACGAGCGGCTGCCAAAGAGCTTTCCAACGAGGCACGGCTTTCCCTCCTGGCTCTTCGGGCGTGGGAGCTGTCGCCAGAGCCGCGGCCCTACCGGAAAATGCTTTGCAGGATGGCGCAGCGGAGCAACGTGGGCGCCGGTGGCGCCGAGGCTGACGGCCGCCGCAAAGCCCGCAGCCCCATGGGCTGTGGGGCCACGCGAGCGGCTGCCAAAGAGCTTTCCAACGAGGCACGGCTTTCCCTCCTGGCTCTTCGGGCGTGGGAGCTGTCGCCAGAGCCGCGGCCCTACCGGAAAATGCTTCGCAGGCTGGCGCAGCGGCGCAACGTGGGCGCCGGTGGCGCCGAGGCTGACGGCTGCCGCAAAGCCTGCAGCCCCATGGGCTGTGGGGCCACGCGAGCGGCTGCCAAAGAGCTTTCCAACGAGGCACGGCTTTCCCTCCTGGCTCTTCGGGCGTGGGAGCTGTTGCCAGAGCCGCGGCCCTACCGGAAAATGCTTCGCAGGCTGGCGCGGCGGCCCCACGTGGGCGCCGGTGTCGCCCAGGCTGACGGCTGCCGCAAAGCCCGCAGCCCCACGGGCTGTGGGGCCACGTGAGTGGCTGCCAAAGAGCTTTCCAACGAGTCACGGCTTTCCCTCCTGGCTCTTCGGGCGTGGGAGCTGTCGCCAGAGCCGCGGCCCTACCGGAAAATGCTTCGCAGGCTAGCGCGGTGACACCACCTGGGCGCCGGTGTCGCCCAGGCTGACGGCCGCCGGAAAGCCCGCAGCCCCATGGGCTGTGGGGCCACACGAGCGGCTGCCAAAAAGCTTTCCAACGAGGCACGGCTTTCCCTCCTGGCTCTTCGGCCGTGGGAGCTGTCGCCAGAGCCGCGGCCCTACCGGAAAATGCTTCGCAGGCTGGCGCAGCGGAGCAACGTGGGCGCCGGAGGCGCCGAGGCTGACGGCCGCCGCAAAGCCCGCAGCCCCATGGGCTGTGTGTCCACGCGAGCGGCTGCCAAAGAGCTTTCCAACGAGGCACGGCTTTCCCTCCTGGCTCTTCGGGCGTGGGAGCTGTCGCCAGAGCCGCGGCCCTACCGGAAAATGCTTCGCAGGCTGGCGCGGCGGCGCAACGTGGGCGCCGGTGGCGCTGAGGCTCATGGCCGCCGCAAAGCCCGCAGCCCCACGGGCTGTGGGGCCACGCGAGCGGCTGCCAAAGAGCTTTCCAACGAGGCACGGCTTTCCCTCCTGGCTCTTCGGGCGTGGGAGCTGTCGCCAGAGCCGCGGCCCTACCAGAAAATGCTTCGCAGGCTGGCGCGGTCGTGCCACGTGGGCACCGGTGGCGCCGAGGCTGACAGCAGCCGGAAAGCCCGCAGCCCCACGGGCTGTGGGGCCACGTGAGTGGCTGCCAAAGAGCTTTCCAACGAGGCACGGCTTTCCCTCCTGGCTCTTCGGGTGTGGGAGCTGTCGCCAGAGCCGCGGCCCTACCGGAAAATGCTTCGCAGGCTGGCGCGGCGGCGCCACGTGGGCGCCGGTGTCGCCGAGGCTGACGGCCGCCGCAAAGCCCGCAGCCCCATGGGCTGTGGGGCCACGCGAGTGGCTGCCAAAGAGCTTTCCAACGAGGCACGGCTTTCCCTCCTGGCTCTTCGGCCGTGGGAGCTGTGGCCAGAGCCGCGGCCCTACCGGAAAATGCTTTGCAGGGTGGCGCGGCGGCCCCACGTGGGCGCCGGTGTCGCCCAGACTGACAGCCGCCACAAAGCCCGCAGCCCCACGGGCTGTGGGGCCACGTTAGCGGCTGTCAAAGAGCTTTCCAACGAGGCACGGCTTTCCCTCCTGGCTCTTCGGGCGTGGGAGCTGTCGCCAGAGCCGCGGCCCTACCGGAAAATGCTTCGCAGGCTGGCGCGGCGGCGCAACGTGGGTGCCGGTGGCGCTGAGGCTCACGGCCGCCGCAAAGCCCGCAGCCCCACGGGCTGTGGGGCCACGCGAGCGGCTGCCAAAGAGCTTTCCAACGAGGCACGGCTTTCCCTCCTGGCTCTTCGGGCGTGGGAGCTGTCGCCAGAGCCGCGGCCGTACCGGAAAATGCTTCGCAGGCTAGCGCGGCGGCCCGACGTGGGCGCCGGTGTTGCCCAGGCTGACGGCCGCCGGAAAGCCCGCAGCCCCACGGGCTGTGGGGCCACACGAGCGGCTGCCAAAGAGCTTTCCAACGAGGCACGGCTTTCCCTCCTGGCTCTTCGGGCGTGGGAGCTGTCGCCAGAGCCGCGGCCCTACCGGAAAATGCTTCGCAGGCTGGCGCAGCGGAGCAACGTGGGCGCCGGTGGCGCCGAGGCTGACGGCCGCCGCAAAGCCCGCAGCCCCATGGGCTGTGGGGCCACGCGAGCGGCTGCCAAAGAGCTTTCCAACGAGGCACGGCTTTCCCTCCTGGCTCTTCGGGCGTGGGAGCTGTTGCCAGAGCCGCGGCCGTACCGGAAAATGCTTCGCAGGCTGGCGCGGCGGCCCGACGTGGGCGCCGGTGTCGCCCAGGCTGACGGCCGCCGGAAAGCCCGCAGCCCCACGGGCTGTGGGGCCACACGAGCGGCTGTCAAAGAGCTTTCCAACGAGGCACGGCTTTCCCTCCTGGCTCTTCGGGCGTGGGAGCTGTCGCCAGAGCCGCGGCCCTACCGGAAAATGCTTTGCAGGATGGCGCAGCGGAGCAACGTGGGCGCCGGTGGCGCCGAGGCTGACGGCCGCCGCAAAGCCCGCAGCCCCATGGGCTGGCGGGCCACGCGAGCGGCTGCCAAAGAGCTTTCCAACGAGGCACGGCTTTCCCTCCTGCCTCTTCGGGCGTGGGAGCTGTCGCCAGAGCCGCGGCCCTACCGGAAAATGCTTCGCAGGCTGGCGCAGCGGCGCAACGTGGGCGCCGGTGGCGCCGAGGCTGACGGCTGCCGCAAAGCCTGCAGCCCCATGGGCTGTGGGGCCACGCGAGCGGCTGCCAAAGAGCTTTCCAACGAGGCACGGCTTTCCCTCCTGGCTCTTCGGGCGTGGGAGCTGTTGCCAGAGCCGCGGCCCTACCGGAAAATGCTTCGCAGGCTGGCGCGGCGGCCCCACGTGGGCGCCGGTGTCGCCCAGGCTGACGGCTGCCGCAAAGCCCGCAGCCCCACGGGCTGTGGGGCCACGTGAGTGGCTGCCAAAGAGCTTTCCAACGAGTCACGGCTTTCCCTCCTGGCTCTTCGGGCGTGGGAGCTGTCGCCAGAGACGCGGCCCTACCGGAAAATGCTTCGCAGGCTAGCGCGGTGACACCACCTGGGCGCCGGTGTCGCCCAGGCTGACGGCCGCCGGAAAGCCCGCAGCCCCATGGGCTGTGGGGCCACACGAGCGGCTGCCAAAAAGCTTTCCAACGAGGCACGGCTTTCCCTCCTGGCTCTTCGGGCGTGGGAGCTGTCGCCAGAGCCGCGGCCCTACCGGAAAATGCTTCGCAGGCTGGCGCAGCGGAGCAACGTGGGCGCCGGAGGCGCCGAGGCTGACGGCCGCCGCAAAGCCCGCAGCCCCATGGGCTGTGGGTCCACGCGAGCGGCTGCCAAAGAGCTTTCCAACGAGGCACGGCTTTCCCTCCTGGCTCTTCGGGCGTGGGAGCTGTCGCCAGAGCCGCGGCCCTACCGGAAAATGCTTCGCAGGCTGGCGCGGCGGCGCAACGTGGGAGCCGGTGGCGCCGAGGCTGACGGCCGCCGCAAAGCCTGCAGCCCCACGGGCTGTGGGGCCATGCGAGCGGCTGCCAAAGAGCTTTACAACGAGGCACGGCTTTCCCTCCTGGCTCTTCGGGCGTGGGAGCTGTCGCCAGAGCCGCGGCCCTACCGGAAAATGCTTTGCAGGCTGGCGCACCGGCCCCACGTGGGCGCCGGTGGCGCCGAGGCTGACGGCCGCCGCAAAGCCCGCAGCCCCATGGGCTGTGGGGCCACGCGAATGGCTGCCGAAGAGCTTTCCAACGAGGCACGGCTTTCCCTCCTGGCTCTTCGGGCGTGGGAGCTGTCGCCAGAGCCGCGGCCCTACCGGACAATGCTTCGCAGGCTGGCGCGGCGGCGCCACGTGGGCGCCGGTGGCGCCGAGGCTGACGGCCACCGCAAAGCCCGCAGCCCCACAGGCTTTAGGGCCATGCGAGTGGCTGCCAAAGAGCTTTCCAACGAGGCACGGCTTTCCCTCCTGGCTCTTCGGGCGTGGGAGCTGTCGCCAGAGACGCGGCCCTACCGGAAAATGCTTCGCAGGCCGGCGCGGCGGCCCGACGTGGGCGCCGGTGGCGCCCAGGCTGACGGCCGCCGCAAAGCCCGCAGCCCCACGGGCTGTGGGGCCACACGAGCGGATGCCAAAGAGCTTTCCAACGAGGCACGGCTTTCCCTCCTGGCTCTTCGGGCGTGGGAGCTGTCGCCAGAGACGCGGCCCTACCGGAAAATGCTTCGCAGGCTCGCGCAGCGGAGCAACGTGGGCGCCGGTGGCGCCGAGGCTGACAGCCGCCGCAAAGCCCGCAGCCCCATGGGCTGTGGGGCCACGCGAGAGGCTGTCAAAGAGCTTTCCAACGAGGCACGGCTTTCCCTCCTGGCTCTTCGGCCGTGGGAGCTGTCGCCAGAGCCGCGGCCCTACCGGAAAATGCTTCGCAGGCTGGCGCGGCGGCGCAACGTGGGCGCCGGTGGCGCCGAGGCTGACGGCCGCCGCAAAGCCTGCAGCCCCATGGGCTGTGGGGCCATGCGAGCGGCTGCCAAAGAGCTTTCCAACGAGGCACGGCTTTCCCTCCTGGCTCTTCGGGCGTGGGAGCTGTCGCCAGAGCCGCGGCCCTACCGGAAAATGCTTCGCAGGCTGGCGCGGCGGCCCCACCTGGGCGTCGGTGTCGCCCAGGCTGACGGCTGCCGGAAAGCCCGCAGCCCCATGGGCTGTGGCGCCACGCGAGCGGCTGCCAAAGAGCTTTCCAACGAGGCACGGCTTTCCCTCCTGGCTCTTCGGGCGTGGGAGCTGTCGCCAGAGACGCGGCCCTACCGGAAAATGCTTCGCAGGCTGGCGCACCGGCCCCACGTGGGCGCCGGTTGCGCCGAGGCTGACGGCCGCCGCAAAGCCCGCAGCCCCATGGGCTGTGGGGCCATGCGAGCGGCTGCCAAAGAGCTTTCCAACGAGGCACGGCTTTCCCTCCTGGCTCTTCGGGCGTGGGAGCTGTCGCCAGAGCCGCGGCCCTACCGGAAAATGCTTCGCAGGCTGGCGCGGCGGCGCAACGTGGGTGCCGGTGGCGCCGAGGCTGACGGCCGCCGCAAAGCCTGCAGCCCCATGGGCTGTGGGGCCACGCGAGCGGCTGCCAAAGAGCTTTCCAACGAGGCACGGCTTTCCCTCCTGGCTCTTCGGCCGTGGGAGCTGTCGCCAGAGCCGCGGCCCTACCGGAAAATGCTTCGCAGGCTGGCGCGGCGGCCCCACGTGGGCGCTGCTGGCGCCGAGGCTGACGGCCGCTGTAAAGCCCGCAGCCCCACGGGCTGTGGGTCCACGCGAGCGGCTGCCAAAGAGCTTTCCAACGAGGCACGGCTTTCCCTCCTGGCTCTTCGGGCGTGGGAGCTGTCGCCAGAGACGCGGCCCTACTGGAAAATTCTTTGCAGGCTGGCGCGGCGGCCCCACCTGGGCGCCGGTGTTGCCCAGGCTGACGGCCGCCGCAAAGCCCGCAGCCCCACGGGCTGTGGGGCCACGCGAGCGGCTGCCAAAGAGCTTTCCAACGAGGCACGGCTTTCCCTCCTTGCTCTTCGGGTGTGGGAGCTGTCGCCAGAGACGCGGCCCTACCGGAAAATGCTTCGCAGGCTGGCGTGGCGGCCCGACGTGGGCGCCGGTGGCGCCGAGGCTGACGGCCGCCGCAAAGCCCGCAGCCCCATGGGCTGTGGGGCCACACGAGCGGCTGCCAAAGAGCTTTCCAACGAGGCATGGCTTTCCCTCCTGGCTCTTCGGGCGTGGGAGCTGTCGCCAGAGACGCGGCCCTACCGGAAAATGCTTTGCAGGCTGGCGCGGTCGCGCCACGTGGGCGCCGGTGGCACCGAGGCTGACAGCCACCGGAAAGCCCGCAGCCCCACGGCCTGTGGGGCCACGCGAGCGGCTGCCAAAGAGCTTTCCAACGAGGCACGGCTTTCCCTCCTGGCTCTTCGGGCGTGGGAGCTGTTGCCAGAGACGCGGCCCTAACGGAAAATGCTTCGCAGGCTGGCGCGGCGGCATCACCTGGGCGCCGGTGGCGCCGAGGCTGACGGCCGCCGCAAAGCCCGCAGCCCCACGGGCTGTGGGGCCACGCGAGCGACTGCCAAAGAGCTTTCCAACGAGGCATGGCTTTCCCTCCTGGCTCTTCGGGCGTGGGAGCTGTCGCCAGAGCCGCGGCCCTACCGGAAAATGCTTCGCAGGCTGGCGCAGCGGCGCAATGTGGGCGCCGGTGGCGCCGAGGCTGACGGCCGCCGCAAAGCCCGCAGCCCCATGGGCTGTGGGGCCACGCGAGCGGCTGCCAAACAGCTTTCCAACGAGGCACGGCTTTCCCTCCTGGCTCTTCGGGTGTGGGAGCTGTCGCCAGAGCCGCGGCCCTACCGGAAAATGCTTCGCAGGCTGGCGCGGCGGCCCGAAGTGGGCGCCGCTGTCGCCCAGGCTGACGGCCGCCGGAAAGCCCGCAGCCCCACGGGCTCTGGGGCCACGCGAGCGGCTGCCAAAGGGCTTTCCAACGAGGCATGGCTTTCCCTCCTGGCTCTTCGGCCGTGGGAGCTGTCGCCAGAGACGCGGCCCTACCGGAAAATGCTTTGCAGGCTGGCGCGGCGGCCCCACGTGGGCGCCGGTGGCGCCGAGGCTGACGGCCGCCGCAAAGCCCGCAGCCCCACGGGCTGTGGGGCCACGCGAGCGGCTGCCAAAGAGCTTTCCAACGAGGCACGGCTATCCCTCCTGGCTCTTCGGGCGTGGGAGCTGTCGCCAGAGCCGCGGCCCTACCGGAAAATGCTTCGCAGGCTGGCGCGGCGGCCCCACGTGGGCGCTGCTGGCGCCGAGGCTGACGGCCGCTGTAAAGCCCGCAGCCCCACGGGCTGTGGGGCCACGCGAGCGGCTGCCAAAGAGCTTTCCAACGAGGCACGGCTTTCCCTCCTGGCTCTTTGGGCGTGGGAGCTGTCGCCAGAGACGCGGCCCTACCGGAAAATTCTTTGCAGGCTGGCGCGGCGGCCCCACCTGGGCGCCGGTGTCGCCCAGGCTGACGGCCGCCGCAAAGCCCGCAGCCCCACGGGCTGTGGGGCCACGCGAGCGGCTGCCAAAGAGCTTTCCAACGAGGCACGGCTTTCCCTCCTTGCTCTTCGGGTGTGGGAGCTGTCGCCAGAGACGCGGCCCTACCGGAAAATGCTTCGCAGGCTGGCGTGGCGGCCCGACGTGGGCGCCGGTGGCGCCGAGGCTGACGGCCGCCGCAAAGCCCGCAGCCCCATGGGCTGTGGGGCCACACGAGCGGCTGCCAAAGAGCTTTCCAACGAGGCATGGCTTTCCCTCCTGGCTCTTCGGGCGTGGGAGCTGTCGCCAGAGACGCAGCCCTACCGCAAAATGCTTTGCAGGCTGGCGCGGTCGCGCCACGTGGGCGCCGGTGGCACCGAGGCTGACAGCCACCGCAAAGCCCGCAGCCCCACGGGCTGTGGGGCCACGCGAGTGGCTGCCAAAGAGCTTTCCAACGAGGCACGGCTTTCCCTCCTGGCTCTTCGGCCGTGGGAGCTGTTGCCAGAGACGCGGCCCTACCGGAAAATGCTTCGCAGGCTGGCGCGGCGGCATCACCTGGGCGCCGGTGGCGCCGAGGCTGACGGCCGCCGCAAAGCCCGCAGCCCCACGGGCTGTGGGGCCACGCGAGCGGCTGCCAAAGAGCTTAACAATGAGGCACGGCTTTCCCTCCTGGCTCTTCGGGCGTGGGAGCTGTCGCAAGAGCCGCGGCCCTACCGGAAAATGCTTCGCAGGCTGGCGCGGCGGCGCAACGTGGGCGCCGGTGGCGCCGAGGCTGACGGCCACCGCAAAGCCCGCAGCCCCACGGGCTGTGGGGCCACGCGAGCGGCTGCCAAAGAGCTTTCCAACGAGGCATGGCTTTCCCTCCTGGCTCTTCGGGCGTGGGAGCTGTCGCCAGAGCCGCGGCCCTACCGGAAAATGCTTCGCAGGCTGGCGCAGCGGCACAATGTGGGCGCCGGTGGCGCCGAGGCTGACGGCCGCCCCAAAGCCCGCAGCCCCATGGGCTGTGGGGCCACGCGAGCGGCTGCCAAAGAGCTTTCCAACGAGGCACGGCTTTCCCTCCTGGCTCTTCGGGTGTGGGAGCTGTCGCCAGAGCCGCGGCCCTACCGGAAAATGCTTCGCAGGCTGGCGCGGCGGCCCGAAGTGGGCGCCGGTGTCGCCCAGGCTGACGGCCGCCGGAAAGCCCGCAGCCCCACGGGCTCTGGGGCCACGCGAGCGGCTGCCAAAGGGCTTTCCAACGAGGCATGGCTTTCCCTCCTGGCTCTTCGGCCGTGGGAGCTGTCGCCAGAGACGCGGCCCTACCGGAAAATGCTTTGCAGGCTGGCGCGGCGGCCCCACCTGGGCGCCGGTGGCGCCGAGGCTGACGGCCGCCGCAAAGCCCGCAGCCCCACGGGCTGTGGGGCCACGCGAGCGGCTGCCAAAGAGCTTTCCAACGAGGCACGGCTATCCCTCCTGGCTCTTCGGGCGTGGGAGCTGTCGCCAGAGACGCGGCCCTACCGGAAAATGCTTCGCAGGCTGGCGCGGCGGCGCCACGTGGGCGCTGGTGGCGCCGAGGCTGACGGCCGCTGCAAAGCCCGCAGCCCCAAGGGCTGTGGGGCCACGCGAGCGGCTGCCAAAGAGCTTTCCAACGAGGCACGGCTTTCCCTCCTGGCTCTTCGGGCGTGGGAGCTGTCGCCAGAGCCACGGCCCTACCGGAAAATGCTTCGCAGGCTGGCGTGGCGGCGCCACGTGGGCGCCGGTGTCGCCCAGGCTGACGGCCGCCGCAAAGCCCGCAGCCCCACAGGCTTTAGGGCCATGCGAGTGGCTGCCAAAGAGCTTTCCAACGAGGCACGGCTTTCCCTCCTGGCTCTTCGGGCGTGGGAGCTGTCGCCAGAGACGCGGCCCTACCTGAAAATGCTTCGCAGGCTGGCGCGGTCGTGCCACGTGGGCGCCGGTGGCGCCGAGGCTGACAGCCGCCGGAAAGCCCGCAGCCCTACGGGCTATGGGGCCACGCGAGCGGCTGCCAAAGAGCTTTCACGAGGCACAGCTTTCCCTCCTGGCTCTTCGGGCGTGGGAGCTGTCGCCAGAGCCGCGGCCCTACCGGAAAATGCTTCACAGGCTGGCGCGGCGGCCCCACCTGGGCGTCGGTGTCGCCCAGGCTGACGGCTGCCGGAAAGCCCGCAGCCCCATGGGCTGTGGCGCCACGCGAGCGGCTGCCAAAGAGCTTTCCAACGAGGCACGGCTTTCCCTCCTGGCTCTTCGGGCGTGGGAGCTGTCGCCAGAGCCGCGGCCCTACCGGAAAATGCTTTGCAGGCTGGCGCAGCGGCCCCACGTGGGCGCCGGTGGCGCCGAGGCTGACGGCCGCTGTAAAGCCCGCAGCCCCACGGGCTGTGGGGCAACGCGAGCGGCTGCCAAAGAGCTTTCCAACGATGCACGGCTTTCCCTCCTGGCTCTTCGGGCGTGGGAGCTCTCGCCAGAGCCGCGGCCCTACCTGAAAATGCTTCGCAGGCTGGCGCGGCGGCGCAACGTGGGCGCCGGTGGCGCTGAGGCTGACGGCCGCCGCAAAGCCCGCAGCCCCACGGGCTGTGGGGCCACGCGAGCGGCTGCCAAAGAGCTTTCCAACGAGGCACGGCTTTCCCTCCTGGCTCTTCGGGCATGGGAGCTGTCGCCAGAGACGCGGCCCTACCGGAAAATGCTTCGCAGGCTGGCGCACCGGCCCCACGTGGGCGCCGGTGGCGCCGAGGCTGACGGCCGCCGCAAAGCCCGCAGCCCCATGGGCTGTGGGGCCATGCGAGCGGCTGCCAAAGAGCTTTCCAACGAGGCACGGCTTTCCCTCCTGGCTCTTCGGGCGTGGGAGCTGTCGCCAGAGACGCGGCCCTACCGGAAAATGCTTCGCAGGCTGGCACGGCGGCGCAACGTGGGTGCCGGTGGCGCCGAGGCTGACGGCCGCCGCAAAGCCTGCAGCCCCATGGGCTGTGGGGCCACGCGAGCGGCTGCCAAAGAGCTTTCCAACGAGGCACGGCTTTCCCTCCTGGCTCTTCGGGCGTGGGAGCTGTCGCCAGAGACGCGGCCCTACCGGAAAATTCTTTGCAGGCTGGCGCGGCGGCATCACCTGGGCGCCGGTGTCGCCCAGGCTGACGGCCGCCGCAAAGCCCGCAGCCCCACGGGCTGTGGGGCCACGCGAGCGGCTGCCAAAGAGCTTTCCAACGAGGCACGGCTTTCCCTCCTGGCTCTTCGGGCGTGGGAGCTGTCGCCAGAGACGCGGCCCTACCGGAAAATGCTTCGCAGGCTGGCGCGGTGGCCCCACGTGGGCGCTGCTGGCGCCGAGGCTGACGGCCGCTGTAAAGCCCGCAGCCCCACGGGCTGTGGGGCCACGCGAGTGGCTGCCAAAGAGCTTTCCAACGAGGCACGGCTTTCCCTCCTGGCTCTTCGGGCGTGGGAGCTGTCGCCAGAGACGCGGCCCAACCAGAAAATTCTTTGCAGGCTGGCGCGGCGGCCCCACCTGGGCGCCGGTGTCGCCGAGGCTGACGGCCGCCGCAAAGCCCGCAGCCCCACGGGCTGTGGGGCCACGCGAGCGGCTGCCAAAGAGCTTTCCAACGAGGCACGGCTTTCCCTCCTGGCTCTTCGGGTGTGGGAGCTGTCGCCAGAGACGCGGCCCTACCGGAAAATGCTTCGCAGGCTGGCGTGGCGGCCCGACGTGGGCGCCGGTGGCGCCGAGACTGACGGCCGCCGCAAAGCCCGCAGCCCCACGGGCTGTGGGGCCACGCGAGCGGCTGCCAAAGAGCTTTCCAACGAGGCACGGCTTTCCCTCCTGGCTCTTCGGGCGTGGGAGCTGTCGCCAGAGCCGCGGCCCTACCGGAAAATGCTTCGCAGGCTGGCGCGGTCGTGACACGTGGGCGCCGGTGGCGCCGAGGCTGACGGCCGCTGTAAAGCCCGCAGCCCCACGGACTGTGGGGCCACGCGAGCGGCTGCCAAAGAGCTTTCCAACGAGGCACGGCTTTCCCTCCTGGCTCTTCGGGCGTGGGAGCTGTCGCCAGAGACGCGGCCCTACCGGAAAATGCTTCGCAGGCTGGCGCAGCGGCGCAACGTGGGCGCCGGTGGCGCCGAGGCTGACGGCCGCCGCAAAGCCCGCAGCCCCATGGGCTGTGGGGCCACGCGAGCGGCTGCCAAAGAGCTTTCCAACGAGGCACGGCTTTCCCTCCTGGCTCTTCGGGTGTGGGAGCTGTCGCCAGAGCCGCGGCCCTACCGGAAAATGCTTCGCAGGCTGGCGCGGCGGCCCGACGTGGGCGCCGCTGGCGCCGAGGCTGACGGCCGCCGGAAAGCCCGCAGCCCCACGGGCTCTGGGGCCACGCTAGCGGCTGCCAAAGGGCTTTCCAACGAGGCATGGCTTTCCCTTCTGGCTCTTCGGGCGTGGGAGCTGTCGCCAGAGCCGCGGCCCTACCGGAAAATGCTTCGCAGGCTGGCGCAGCGGCGCAACGTGGGCGCCGGTGGCACTGAGGCTGACGGCCGCCGCAAAGCCCGCAGCCCCATGGGCTGTGGGGCCACGCGAGCGGCTGCCAAAGAGCTTTCCAACGAGGCACGGCTTTCCCTCCTGGCTCTTCGGGCGTGGGAGCTGTCGCCAGAGCCGCGGCCCTACCGGAAAATGCTTCGCAGGCTGGCGCGGTCGTGCCACGTGGGCGCCGATGGCGCCGAGGCTGACGGCCGCCGCAAAGCCCGCAGCCCCAAGGGCTGTGGGGCCACTCGAGTGGCTGCCAAAGAGCTTTCCAACGAGGCACGGCTTTCCCTCCTGGCTCTTCGGGCGTGGGAGCTGTCGCCAGAGCCGCGGCCCTACCGGAAAATGCTTCGCAGGCTGGCGCGGCGGCGCAACGTGGGCGCCGGTGGCGCTGAGGCTGACGGCCGCCACAAAGCCCGCAGCCCCATGGGTTGTGGGGCCACGCGAGCGGCTGCCAAAGAGCTTTCCAACGAGGCATGGCTTTCCCTCCTGTCTCTTTGGCCGTGGGAGCTGTCGCCAGAGACGCGGCCCTACCGGAAAATGCTTTGCAGGCTGGCGCAGCGGCCCCACGTGGGCGCCGGTGGCGCCGAGGCTGACGGCCGCCACAAAGCCCGCAGCCCCATGGGCTGTGGGGCCACGCGAGCGGCTGCCAAACAGCTTTCCAACGAGGCACGGCTTTCCCTCCTGGCTCTTCGGGCGTGGGAGCTGTCGCCAGAGCCGCGGCCCTACCGGAAAATGCTTCGCAGGCTGGCGCGGTCGTGCCACGTGGGCGCCGCTGGTGCCGAGGCTGACAGCCGCCGCAAAGCCCGCAGCCCCACGGGCTGTGGGGCCACGTGAGTGGCTGCCAAAGAGCTTTCCAATGAGGCACGGCTTTCCCTCCTGGCTCTTCGGGCGTGGGAGCTGTCGCCAGAGCCGCGGCCGTACCGGAAAATGCTTCGCAGGCTGGCGCGGCGGCGCCACGTGGGCGCCGGTGGTGCCGAGGCTGACGGCCGCCGCAAAGCCCGCAGCCCCACAGGCTTTAGGTCCATGCGAGTGGCTGCCAAACAGCTTTCCAATGAGGCACGGCTTTCCCTCCTGGCTCTTCGGGCGTGGGAGCTGTCGCCAGAGCCGCGGCCCTACCGGAAAATGCTTTGCAGGCTGGCGCAGCGGCCCCACGTGGGCGCCGGTGGCGCCGAGGCTGACGGCCGCCGCAAAGCCCGCAGCCCCATGGGCTGTGGGGCCACGCGAGCGGCTGCCAAAGAGCTTTCCAACGAGGCACGGCTTTCCCTCCTGGCTCTTCGGGCGTGGGAGCTGTCGCCAGAGACGCGGCCCTACCGGAAAATGCTTCGCAGGCTGGCGCGGCGGCACCACGTAGACGCTGCTGGCGCCGAGGCTGACGGCCGCTGTAAAGCCCGCAGCCCCACGGGCTGTGGTGCAACGCGAGCGGCTGCCAAAGAGCTTTCCAACGAGGCACGGCTTTCCCTCCTGGCTCTTCGGGCGTGGGAGCTGTCGCCAGAGACGCGGCCCTACCGGAAAATGCTTCACAGGCTGGCGCGGCGGCGCCACGTGGGCGCCGGTGGCTCCGAGGCTGACGGCCGCCGCAAAGCCCGCAGCCCCACGGGCTGTGGGGCCACGCGAGCGGCTGCCAAAGAGCTTTCCAACGAGGCACGGCTTTCCCTCCTGGCTCTTCGGGCATGGGAGCTGTCGCCAGAGACGCGGCCCTACCGGAAAATGCTTCGCAGGCTGGCGCACCGGCCCCACGTGGGCGCCGGTGGCGCCGAGGCTGACGGCCGCCGCAAAGCCCGCAGCCCCATGGGCTGTGGGGCCATGCGAGCGGCTGCCAAAGAGCTTTCCAACGAGGCACGGCTTTCCCTCCTGGCTCTTCGGGTGTGGGAGCTGTCGCCAGAGACGCGGCCCTACCGGAAAATGCTTCGCAGGCTGGCACGGCGGCGCCACGTGGGTGCCGGTGGCGCCGAGGCTGACGGCCGCCGCAAAGCCTGCAGCCCCATGGGCTGTGGGGCCACGCGAGCGGCTGCCAAAGAGCTTTCCAACGAGGCACGGCTTTCCCTCCTGGCTCTTCGGGCGTGGGAGCTGTCGCCAGAGCCGCGGCCCTACCAGAAAATGCTTCGCAGGCTGGCGCGGCGGCATCACCTGGGCGCCGGTGTCGCCCAGGCTGACGGCCGCCGCAAAGCCCGCAGCCCCATGGGCTGTGGGGCCACGCGAGCGGCTGCCAAAGAGCTTTCCAACGAGGCACGGCTTTCCCTCCTGGCTCTTCGGGCGTGGGAGCTGTCGCCAGAGACGCGGCCCTACCGGAAAATGCTTCGCAGGCTGGCGCGGCGGCCCCACGTGGGCGCTGCTGGCGCCGAGGCTGACGGCCGCTGTAAAGCCCGCAGCCCCACGGGCTGTGGGGCCACGCGAGCGGCTGCCAAAGAGCTTTCCAACGAGGCACGGCTTTCCCTCCTGGCTCTTCGGGCGTGGGAGCTGTCGCCAGAGACGCGGCCCTACCAGAAAATTCTTTGCAGGCTGGCGCGGCGGCCCCACCTGGGCGCCGGTGTCGCCGAGGCTGACGGCCGCCGCAAAGCCCGCAGCCCCACGGGCTGTGGGGCCACGCGAGCGGCTGTCAAAGAGCTTTCCAACGAGGCACGGCTTTCCCTCCTGGCTCTTCGGGTGTGGGAGCTGTCGCCAGAGACGCGGCCCTACCGGAAAATGCTTCGCAGGCTGGCGTGGCGGCCCGACGTGGGCGCCGGTGGCGCCGAGACTGACGGCCGCCGCAAAGCCCGCAGCCCCACGGGCTGTGGGGCCACGCGAGCGGCTGCCAAAGAGCTTTCCAACGAGGCACGGCTTTCCCTCCTGGCTCTTCGGGCGTGGGAGCTGTCGCCAGAGCCGCGGCCCTACCGGAAAATGCTTCGCAGGCTGGCGCAGTCGTGCCACGTGGGCGCCGGTGGCGCCGAGGCTGACGGCCGCTGTAAAGCCCGCAGCCCCACGGACTGTGGGGCCACGCGAGCGGCTGCCAAAGAGCTTTCCAACGAGGCACGGCTTTCCCTCCTGGCTCTTCGGGCGTGGGAGCTGTCGCCAGAGCCGCGGCCCTACCGGAAAATGCTTCGCAGGCTGGCGCAGCGGCGCAACGTGGGCGCCGGTGGCGCCGAGGCTGACGGCCGCCGCAAAGCCCGCAGCCCCATGGGCTGTGGGGCCACGCGAGCGGCTGCCAAAGAGCTTTCCAACGAGGCACGGCTTTCCCTCCTGGCTCTTCGGGTGTGGGAGCTGTCGCCAGAGCCGCGGCCCTACCGGAAAATGCTTCGCAGGCTGGCGCGGCGGCATCACCTGGGCGCCGGTGGCGCCGAGGCTGACGGCCGCCGCAAAGCCCGCAGCCCCACGGGCTCTGGGGCCACGCGAGCGGCTGCCAAAGGGCTTTCCAACGAGGCATGGCTTTCCCTTCTGGCTCTTCGGGCGTGGGAGCTGTCGCCAGAGCCGCGGCCCTACCGGAAAATGCTTCGCAGGCTGGCGCAGCGGCGCAACGTGGGCGCCGGTGGCACTGAGGCTGACGGCCGCCGGAAAGCCCGCAGCCCCATGGGCTGTGGGGCCACGCGAGCGGCTGCCAAAGAGCTTTCCAACGAGGCACGGCTTTCCCTCCTGGCTCTTCGGGCGTGGGAGCTGTCGCCAGAGCCGCGGCCCTACCGGAAAATGCTTCGCAGGCTGGCGCGGCGGCCCCACGTGGGCGCTGCTGGCGCCGAGGCTGACGGCCGCTGTAAAGCCCGCAGCCCCACGGGCTGTGGGGCCACGCGAGCGGCTGCCAAAGAGCTTTCCAACGAGGCACGGCTTTCCCTCCTGGCTCTTCGGGCGTGGGAGCTGTCGCCAGAGACGCGGCCCTACCAGAAAATTCTTTGCAGGCTGGCGCGGCGGCCCCACCTGGGCGCCGGTGTCGCCGAGGCTGACGGCCGCCGCAAAGCCCGCAGCCCCACGGGCTGTGGGGCCACGCGAGCGGCTGCCAAAGAGCTTTCCAACGAGGCACGGCTTTCCCTCCTGGCTCTTCGGGTGTGGGAGCTGTCGCCAGAGACGCGGCCCTACCGGAAAATGCTTCGCAGGCTGGCGTGGCGGCCCGACGTGGGCGCCGGTGGCGCCGAGACTGACGGCCGCCGCAAAGCCCGCAGCCCCACGGGCTGTGGGGCCACGCGAGCGGCTGCCAAAGAGCTTTCCAACGAGGCACGGCTTTCCCTCCTGGCTCTTCGGGCGTGGGAGCTGTCGCCAGAGCCGCGGCCCTACCGGAAAATGCTTCGCAGGCTGGCGCGGTCGTGCCACGTGGGCGCCGGTGGCGCCGAGGCTGACGGCCGCTGTAAAGCCCGCAGCCCCACGGACTGTGGGGCCACGCGAGCGGCTGCCAAAGAGCTTTCCAACGAGGCACGGCTTTCCCTCCTGGCTCTTCGGGCGTGGGAGCTGTCGCCAGAGACGCGGCCCTACCGGAAAATGCTTCGCAGGCTGGCGCAGCGGCGCAACGTGGGCGCCGGTGGCGCCGAGGCTGACGGCCGCCGCAAAGCCCGCAGCCCCATGGGCTGTGGGGCCACGCGAGCGGCTGCCAAAGAGCTTTCCAACGAGGCACGGCTTTCCCTCCTGGCTCTTCGGGTGTGGGAGCTGTCGCCAGAGCCGCGGCCCTACCGGAAAATGCTTCGCAGGCTGGCGCGGCGGCATCACCTGGGCGCCGGTGGCGCCGAGGCTGACGGCCGCCGCAAAGCCCGCAGCCCCACGGGCTCTGGGGCCACGCGAGCGGCTGCCAAAGGGCTTTCCAACGAGGCATGGCTTTCCCTTCTGGCTCTTCGGGCGTGGGAGCTGTCGCCAGAGCCGCGGCCCTACCGGAAAATGCTTCGCAGGCTGGCGCAGCGGCGCAACGTGGGCGCCGGTGGCACTGAGGCTGACGGCCGCCGGAAAGCCCGCAGCCCCATGGGCTGTGGGGCCACGCGAGCGGCTGCCAAAGAGCTTTCCAACGAGGCACGGCTTTCCCTCCTGGCTCTTCGGGCGTGGGAGCTGTCGCCAGAGACGCGGCCCTACCGGAAAATGCTTCGCAGGCTGGTGCGGCGGCCCCACGTGGGCGCTGTTGGCGCCGAGGCTGACGGCCGCTGTAAAGCCCGCAGCCCCACGGGCTGTGGGGCCACGCGAGCGGCTGCCAAAGAGCTTTCCAACGAGGCACGGCTTTCCCTCCTGGCTCTTCGGGCGTGGGAGCTGTCGCCAGAGACGCGGCCCTACCAGAAAATTCTTTGCAGGCTGGCGCGGCGGCCCCACCTGGGCGCCGGTGTCGCCGAGGCTGACGGCCGCCGCAAAGCCCGCAGCCCCACGGGCTGTGGGGCCACGCGAGCGGCTGTCAAAGAGCTTTCCAACGAGGCACGGCTTTCCCTCCTGGCTCTTCGGGTGTGGGAGCTGTCGCCAGAGACGCGGCCCTACCGGAAAATGCTTCGCAGGCTGGCGTGGCGGCCCGACGTGGGCGCCGGTGGCGCCGAGACTGACGGCCGCCGCAAAGCCCGCAGCCCCACGGGCTGTGGGGCCACGCGAGCGGCTGCCAAAGAGCTTTCCAACGAGGCACGGCTTTCCCTCCTGGCTCTTCGGGCGTGGGAGCTGTCGCCAGAGCCGCGGCCCTACCGGAAAATGCTTCGCAGGCTGGCGCAGTCGTGCCACGTGGGCGCCGGTGGCGCCGAGGCTGATGGCCGCTGTAAAGCCCGCAGCCCCACGGACTGTGGGGCCACGCGAGCGGCTGCCAAAGAGCTTTCCAACGAGGCACGGCTTTCCCTCCTGGCTCTTCGGGCGTGGGAGCTGTCGCCAGAGCCGCGGCCCTACCGGAAAATGCTTCGCAGGCTGGCGCAGCGGCGCAACGTGGGCGCCGGTGGCGCCGAGGCTGACGGCCGCCGCAAAGCCCGCAGCCCCATGGGCTGTGGGGCCACGCGAGCGGCTGCCAAAGAGCTTTCCAACGAGGCACGGCTTTCCCTCCTGGCTCTTCGGGCGTGGGAGCTGTCGCCAGAGACGCGGCCCTACCGGAAAATGCTTCGCAGGCTGGCGCGGCGGCATCACCTGGGCGCCGGTGGCGCCGAGGCTGACGGCCGCCGCAAAGCCCGCAGCCCCACGGGCTCTGGGGCCACGCGAGCGGCTGCCAAAGGGCTTTCCAACGAGGCATGGCTTTCCCTTCTGGCTCTTCGGGCGTGGGAGCTGTCGCCAGAGCCGCGGCCCTACCGGAAAATGCTTCGCAGGCTGGCGCAGCGGCGCAACGTGGGCGCCGGTGGCACTGAGGCTGACGGCCGCCGGAAAGCCCGCAGCCCCATGGGCTGTGGGGCCACGCGAGCGGCTGCCAAAGAGCTTTCCAACGAGGCACGGCTTTCCCTCCTGGCTCTTCGGGCGTGGGAGCTGTCGCCAGAGACGCGGCCCTACCGGAAAATGCTTCGCAGGCTGGCGCGGCGGCCCCACGTGGGCGCTGCTGGCGCCGAGGCTGACGGCCGCTGTAAAGCCCGCAGCCCCACGGGCTGTGGGGCCACGCGAGCGGCTGCCAAAGAGCTTTCCAACGAGGCACGGCTTTCCCTCCTGGCTCTTCGGGCGTGGGAGCTGTCGCCAGAGACGCGGCCCTACCAGAAAATTCTTTGCAGGCTGGCGCGGCGGCCCCACCTGGGCGCCGGTGTCGCCGAGGCTGACGGCCGCCGCAAAGCCCGCAGCCCCACGGGCTGTGGGGCCACGCGAGCGGCTGTCAAAGAGCTTTCCAACGAGGCACGGCTTTCCCTCCTGGCTCTTCGGGTGTGGGAGCTGTCGCCAGAGACGCGGCCCTACCGGAAAATGCTTCGCAGGCTGGCGTGGCGGCCCGACGTGGGCGCCGGTGGCGCCGAGACTGACGGCCGCCGCAAAGCCCGCAGCCCCACGGGCTGTGGGGCCACGCGAGCGGCTGCCAAAGAGCTTTCCAACGAGGCACGGCTTTCCCTCCTGGCTCTTCGGGCGTGGGAGCTGTCGCCAGAGCCGCGGCCCTACCGGAAAATGCTTCGCAGGCTGGCGCAGTCGTGCCACGTGGGCGCCGGTGGCGCCGAGGCTGACGGCCGCTGTAAAGCCCGCAGCCCCACGGACTGTGGGGCCACGCGAGCGGCTGCCAAAGAGCTTTCCAACGAGGCACGGCTTTCCCTCCTGGCTCTTCGGGCGTGGGAGCTGTCGCCAGAGCCGCGGCCCTACCGGAAAATGCTTCGCAGGCTGGCGCAGCGGCGCAACGTGGGCGCCGGTGGCGCCGAGGCTGACGGCCGCCGCAAAGCCCGCAGCCCCATGGGCTGTGGGGCCACGCGAGCGGCTGCCAAAGAGCTTTCCAACGAGGCACGGCTTTCCCTCCTGGCTCTTCGGGCGTGGGAGCTGTCGCCAGAGACGCGGCCCTACCGGAAAATGCTTCGCAGGCTGGCGCGGCGGCATCACCTGGGCGCCGGTGGCGCCGAGGCTGACGGCCGCCGCAAAGCCCGCAGCCCCACGGGCTCTGGGGCCACGCGAGCGGCTGCCAAAGGGCTTTCCAACGAGGCATGGCTTTCCCTTCTGGCTCTTCGGGCGTGGGAGCTGTCGCCAGAGCCGCGGCCCTACCGGAAAATGCTTCGCAGGCTGGCGCAGCGGCGCAACGTGGGCGCCGGTGGCACTGAGGCTGACGGCCGCCGGAAAGCCCGCAGCCCCATGGGCTGTGGGGCCACGCGAGCGGCTGCCAAAGAGCTTTCCAACGAGGCACGGCTTTCCCTCCTGGCTCTTCGGGCGTGGGAGCTGTCGCCAGAGCCGCGGACCTACCGGAAAATGCTTCGCAGGCTGGCGCGGTCGTGCCACGTGGGCGCCGATGGCGCCGAGGCTGACGGCCGCCGGAAAGCCCGCAGCCCCAAGGGCTGTGGGGCCACTCGAGTGGCTGCCAAAGAGCTTTCCAACGAGGCACGGCTTTCCCTCCTGGCTCTTCGGGCGTGGGAGCTGTCGCCAGAGCCGCGGCCCTACCGGAAAATGCTTCGCAGGCTGGCGCGGCGGCGCAACGTGGGCGCCGGTGGCGCTGAGGCTGACGGCCGCCACAAAGCCCGCAGCCCCATGGGTTGTGGGGCCACGCGAGCGGCTACCAAAGAGCTTTCCAACGAGGCAAGGCTTTCCCTCCTGGCTCTTCGGGTGTGGGAGCTGTCGCCAGAGTCGCGGCCCTACCGGAAAATGCTTCGCAGGCTGACGCGGCGGCCCGACGTGGGCGCCGGTGGCGCCCAGGCTGACGGCCGCTGGAAACCCCGCAGCCCCACGGGCTGTGGGGCCACACGAGCGGCTGCCAAAGAGCTTTCTAACGAGGCACGGCTTTCCCTCCTGGCTCTTTGGGCGTGGGAGCTGTCGCCAGAGCCGTGGCCCTACCGGAAAATGCTTCGCAGGCTGGCGCGGCGGCGCAACGTGGGCGCCGGTGGCGCCGAGGCTGACGGCCGCCGGAAAGCCCGCAGCCCCACAGGCTTTAGGGCCACGTGAGTGGCTGCCAAAGAGCATTCCAGCGAGGCACAGCTTTCCCTCCTGGCTCTTCGGGAGTGGGAGCTGTCGCCAGAGACGCGGCCCTACCGGAAAATGCTTCGCAGGCTGGCGCGGCGGCCCCACGTGGGCGCCGGTGTCGCCCAGGCTGACGGCCGCCGCAAAGCCCGCAGCCCCATGGGCTGTGGGGCCACGCGAGCGGCTGCCAAAGAGCTTTTCAACGAGGCACGGCTTTCCCTCCTGGCTCTTCGGCCGTGGGAGCTGTCGCCAGAGCCGCGGCCCTACCGGAAAATGCTTCGCAGGCTGGCGTGGCGGCCCGACGTGGCCCCCGTGGCGTCGAGGCTGACGGCCGCCGCAAAGCCCGCAGCCCCATGGGCTGTGGGGCCACGCGAGCGGCTGCCAAAGAGCTTTCCAACGAGGCACGGCTTTCCCTCCTGGCTCTTCGGGCGTGGGAGCTGTCGCCAGAGAAGCGGCCCTACCGGAAAATTCTTTGCAGGCTGGCGCGGCGGCCCCACCTGGGCGCCGGTGTCGCTGAGGCTGACGGCCGCCGCAAAGCCCGCAGCCCCACGGGCTGTGGGGCCACGCGAGCGGCTGCCAAAGAGCTTTCCAACGAGGCACGGCTTTCCCTCCTGGCTCTTCGGGCGTGGGAGCTGTCGCCAGAGCCGCGGCCCTACCGGAAAATGCTTCGCAGGCTGGCGTGGCGGCCCGACGTGGGCGCCGGTGGCGCCGAGGCTGACGGCCGCCGCAAAGCCTGCAGCCCCAAGGGCTGTGGGGCCACTCGAGCGGCTGCCAAAGAGATTTCCAACGAGGCACGGCTATCCCTCCTGGCTCTTCGGGCGTGGGAGCTGTCGCCAGAGACGCGGCCCTACCGGAAAATGCTTCGCAGGCTGGCGCGGCGGCGCCACGTGGGCGCCGGTGGCGCCGAGGCTGACGGCCGCCGCAAAGCCCGCAGCCCCACAGGCTTTAGGGCCATGCGAGTGGCTGCCAAAGAGCTTTCCAACGAGGCACGGCTTTCCCTCCTGGCTCTTCGGGCGTGGGAGCTGTTGCCAGAGCTGCGGCCCTACAGGAAAATGCTTCGCAGGCTGGCGCGGCGGCATCACCTGGGCGCTTGTGTCGCCCAGGCTGACGGCCGCCGCAAAGCCCGCAGCCCCACGGGCTCTGGGGCCACGTGAGCGGCTGCCAAAGAGCTTTCCAACGAGGCACGGCTTTCCCTCCTGGCTCTTCGGGCGTGGGAGCTGTCGCCAGAGACGCGGCCCTACCGGAAAATGCTTCGCAGGCTGGCACGGCGGCGCCACGTGGGTGCCGGTGGCGCTGAGGCTGACGGCCGCCGCAAAGCCTGCAGCCCCATGGGCTGTGGGGCCACGCGAGCGGCTGCCAAAGAGCTTTCCAACGAGGCACGGCTTTCCCTCCTGGCTCTTCGGGCGTGGGAGCTGTCGCCAGAGCCGCGGCCCTACCAGAAAATGCTTCGCAGGCTGGCGCGGCGGCATCACCTGGGCGCCGGTGTCGCCCAGGCTGACGGCCGCCGCAAAGCCCGCAGCCCCATGGGCTGTGGGGCCACGCGAGCGGCTGCCAAAGAGCTTTCCAACGAGGCACGGCTTTCCCTCCTGGCTCTTCGGCCGTGGGAGCTGTCGCCAGAGCCGCGGCCCTACCGGAAAATGCTTCGCAGGCTGGCGCGGCGGCCCCACGTGGGCGCTGCTGGCGCCGAGGCTGACGGCCGCTGTAAAGCCCGCAGCCCCACGGGCTGTGGGGCCACGCGAGCGGCTGCCAAAGAGCTTTCCAACGAGGCACGGCTTTCCCTCCTGGCTCTTCGGGCGTGGGAGCTGTCGCCAGAGACGCGGCCCTACCAGAAAATTCTTTGCAGGCTGGCACGGCGGCCCCACCTGGGCGCCGGTGTCGCCGAGGCTGACGGCCGCCGCAAAGCCCGCAGCCCCACGGGCTGTGGGGCCACGCGAGCGGCTGCCAAAGAGCTTTCCAACGAGGCACGGCTTTCCCTCCTGGCTCTTCGGGCGTGGGAGCTGTCGCCAGAGCCGCGGCCCTACCGGAAAATGCTTCGCAGGCTGGCGCGGTCGTGCCACGTGGGCGCCGGTGGCGCCGAGGCTGACGGCCGCTGTAAAGCCCGCAGCCCCACGGACTGTGGGGCCACGCGAGCGGCTGCCAAAGAGCTTTCCAACGAGGCACGGCTTTCCCTCCTGGCTCTTCGGGCGTGGGAGCTGTCGCCAGAGACGCGGCCCTACCGGAAAATGCTTCGCAGGCTGGCGCAGCGGCGCAACGTGGGCGCCGGTGGCGCCGAGGCTGACGGCCGCCGCAAAGCCCGCAGCCCCATGGGCTGTGGGGCCACGCGAGCGGCTGCCAAAGAGCTTTCCAACGAGGCACGGCTTTCCCTCCTGGCTCTTCGGGTGTGGGAGCTGTCGCCAGAGCCGCGGCCCTACCGGAAAATGCTTCGCAGGCTGGCGCGGCGGCATCACCTGGGCGCCGGTGGCGCCGAGGCTGACGGCCGCCGCAAAGCCCGCAGCCCCACGGGCTCTGGGGCCACGCGAGCGGCTGCCAAAGGGCTTTCCAACGAGGCATGGCTTTCCCTTCTGGCTCTTCGGGCGTGGGAGCTGTCGCCAGAGCCGCGGCCCTACCGGAAAATGCTTCGCAGGCTGGCGCAGCGGCGCAACGTGGGCGCCGGTGGCACTGAGGCTGACGGCCGCCGGAAAGCCCGCAGCCCCATGGGCTGTGGGGCCACGCGAGCGGCTGCCAAAGAGCTTTCCAACGAGGCACGGCTTTCCCTCCTGGCTCTTCGGGCGTGGGAGCTGTCGCCAGAGACGCGGCCCTACCGGAAAATGCTTCGCAGGCTGGCGCGGCGGCGCCACTTGGGCGCCGGTGGCGCTGAGGCTGACGGCCGCCGCAAAGCCCGCAGCCCCATGGGCTGTGGGGCCACGCGAGCGGCTGCCAAAGAGCTTTCCAACGAGGCACGGCTTTCCCTCCTGGCTCTTCGGGCGTGGGAGCTGTCGCCAGAGCCGCGGCCCTACCGGAAAATGCTTCGCAGGCTGGCGCGGTCGTGCCACGTGGGCGCCGGTGGCGCCGAGGCTGACGGCCTCCGCAAAGCCCGCAGCCCCACGGGCTGTGGGGCCACACGAGCGGCTGCCAAAGAGCTTTCCAACGAGGCACGGCTTTCCCTCCTGGCTCTTCGGGCGTGGGAGCTGTCGCCAGAGCCGCGGCCCTACCGGAAAATGCTTCGCAGGCTGGCGCGGCGGCCCGACGTGGGCGCCGGTGGCACTGAGGCTGACGGCCGCCGGAAAGCCCGCAGCCCCATGGGCTGTGGGGCCACGCGAGCGGCTGCCAAAGAGCTTTCCAACGAGGCATGGCTTTCCCTCCTGGCTCTTCGGGCGTGGGAGCTGTTGCCAGAGACGCGGCCCTACCGGAAAATGCTTCGCAGGCTGGCGCGGCGGCATCACCTGGGCGCCGGTGTTGCCCAGGCTGACGGCCGCCGCAAAGCCCGCAGCCCCACGGGCTGTGGGGCCACGCGAGCGGCTGCCAAAGAGCTTTCCAACGAGGCACGGCTTTCCCTCCTGGCTCTTCGGGCGTGGGAGCTGTCGCCAGAGCCGCGGCCCTACCGGAAAATTCTTTGCAGGCTGGCGCGGCGGCCCCACCTGGGCGCCGGTGTCGCCGAGGCTGACGGCCGCCGCAAAGCCCGCAGCCCCACGGGCTGTGGGGCCACGCGAGCGGCTGCCAAAGAGCTTTCCAACGAGGCACGGCTTTCCCTCCTGGCTCTTTGGCCGTGGGAGCTGTCGCCAGAGCCGCGGCCCTACCGGAAAATGCTTCGCAGGCTGGCGCGGCGGCACCACGTGGACGCTGCTGGCGCCGAGGCTGACGGCCGCTGTAAAGCCCGCAGCCCCACGGGCTGTGGGGCCACGCGAGCGGCTGCCAAAGAGCTTTCCAACGAGGCACGGCTTTCCCTCCTGGCTCTTCGGGCGTGGGAGCTGTCGCCAGAGACGCGGCCCTACCGGAAAATGCTTCGCAGGCAGTCGCGGTCGTGCCACGTGGGCGCCGGTGGCGCCGAGGCTGACGGCCGCCGCAAAGCCCGCAGCCCCACGGGCTGTGGGGCCACGCGAGCGGCTGCCAAAGAGCTTTCCAACGAGGCATGGCTTTCCCTCCTGGCTCTTCGGGCGTGGGAGCTGTCGCCAGAGCCGCGGCCCTACCGGAAAATGCTTTGCAGGCTGGTGCAGCGGCCCCACGTGGGCGCCTGTGGCGCCGAGGCTGACGGCCGCCGCAAAGCCCGCGGCCCCATGGGCTGTGGGGCCATGCGAGCGGCTGCCAAAGAGCTTTCCAACGAGGCACGGCTTTCCCTCCTGGCTCTTCGGGCGTGGGAGCTGTCGCCAGAGCCGCGGCCCTACCGGAAAATGCTTCGCAGGCAGTCGCGGTCGTGCCACGTGGGCGCCGGTGGCGCCGAGGCTGACGGCCGCCGCAAAGCCCGCAGCCCCACGGGCTGTGGGGCCACGCGAGCGGCTGCCAAAGAGCTTTCCAACGAGGCATGGCTTTCCCTCCTGGCTCTTCGGGCGTGGGAGCTGTCGCCAGAGACGCGGCCCTACCGGAAAATGCTTCGCAGGCTGGCGCAGCGGTGCCACGTGGGCGCCGGTGGCGCCGAGGGTGACGGCCGCCGCAAAGCCCGCAGCCCCATGGGCTGTGGGGCCACGCGAGCGGCTGCCAAAGAGCTTTCCAACGAGGCACGGCTTTCCCTCCTGGCTCTTCGGGCGTGGGAGCTGTCGTCAGAGCCGCGGCCCTACTGGAAAATGCTTCGCAGGCTGGCGCGGCGGCGCAATGTGGGCGCCGGTGGCGCCGAGCCTGACGGCCGCCGCAAAGACCGCAGCCCCATGGGCTGTGCGGCCACGCGAGCGGCTGCCAAAGAGCTTTATAACGAGGCACGGCTTTCCCTCCTGGCTCTTCGGGCGTGGGAGCTGTCGCCAGAGCCGCGGCCCTACCGGAAAATTCTTTCCAGGCTGGCGCGGCGGCCCCACCTGGGCGCCGGTGTCGCCGAGGCTGACGGCCGCCGCAAAGCCCGCAGCCCCACGGGCTGTGGGGCCACGCGAGCGGCTGCCAAAGAGCTTTCCAACGAGGCACGGCTTTCCCTCCTGGCTCTTTGGCCGTGGGAGCTGTCGCCAGAGCCGCGGCCCTACCGGAAAATGCTTCACAGGCTTACGCGGCGGCCCCACGTGGGCGCCGGTGTCGCCCAGGCTGACGGCCGCCGCAAAGCCCGCAGCCCCATGGGCTGTGGGGCCACGCGAGCGGCTGCCAAAGAGCTTTCCAACGAGGCACGGCTTTCCCTCCTGGCTCTTCGGGCGTGGGAGCTGTCGCCAGAGCCGCGGCCCTACCGGAAAATGCTTTGCAGGCTGGCGCGGCGGCACAACGTGGACGCTGCTGGCGCCGAGGCTGACGGCCGCTGTAAAGCCCGCAGCCCCACGAGCTGTGGGGCCACGCGAGCGGCTGCCAAAGAGCTTTCCAACGAGGCACGGCTTTCCCTCCTGGCTCTTCGGGCGTGGGAGCTGTCGCCAGAGCCGCGGCCCTACCGGAAAATGCTTCGCAGGCTGGCGCGGCGGCGCAACGTGGGCGCCGGTGGCGCTGAGGCTGACGGCCGCCGCAAAGCCCGCAGCCCCATGGGCTGTGGGGCCACGCGAGCGGCTGCCAAAGAGCTTTCCAACGAGGCACGGCTTTCCCTCCTGGCTCTTTGGCCATGGGAGCTGTCGCCAGAGACGCGGCCCTACCTGAAAATGCTTCGCAGGCTGGCGTGGCGGCGCAACGTGGGCGCCGGTGGCGCCGAGGCTGACGGCCGCCGCAAAGCCCGCAGCCCCATGGGCTGTGGGGCCACGCGAGCGGCTGCCAAAGAGCTTTCCAACGAGGCACGGCTTTCCCTCATGGCTCTTTGGCCGTGGGAGCTGTCGCCAGAGACGCGGCCCTACCGGAAAATGCTTTGCAGGCTGGCGCGGTCGCGCCACGTGGGCGCCGGTGGCTCCGAGGCTGACAGCCGCCGGAAAGCCCGCAGCCCCATGGGCTGTGGGGCCATGCGAGTGGCTGCCAGAGAGCTTTCCAACGAGGCACGGCTTTCCCTCCTGGCTCTTCGGGCGTGGGAGCTGTTGCCAGAGACGCGGCCCTACCGGAAAATGCTTCGCAGGCTGGCGCGGTGGCAGCAACTGGGTGCCGGTGTCGCCCAGGCTGACGGCCGCCGCAAAGCCCGCAGCCCCACGGGCTGTGGGGCCACGCGAGCGGCTGCCAAAGAGCTTTCCAATGAGGCACGGCTTTCCCTCCTGGCTCTTCGGGCGTGGGAGCTGTCGCCAGAGCCGCGGCCCTACCGCAAAATGCTTCGCAGGCTGGCGCGGCGGCACAACGTGGGCGCCGGTGGCGCTGAGGCTGACGGCCGCCGCAAAGCCCGCAGCCCCATGGGCTGTGGGGCCACGCGAGCGGCTGCCAAAGAGCTTTCCAACGAGGCATGGCTTTCCCTCCTGGCTCTTCGGGCGTGGGAGCTGTCGCCAGAGCCGCGGCCCTACCGGAAAATGCTTTGCAGGCTGGCGCAGCGGCGCAATGTGGGCGCCGGTGGCGCCGAGGCTGACGGCCGCCGCAAAGCCCGCAGCCCCACGGGCTGTGGGGCCATGCGAGTGGCTGCCAAAGAGCTTTCCAACGAGGCATGGCTTTCCCTCCTGGCTCTTCGGGCGTGGGAGCTGTCGCCAGAGACGCGGCCCTACCGGAATATGCTTCGCAGGCTGGCGCGGCGGCTCCACGTGTGCGCCGGTGTCGCCCAGGCTGACGGCCGCCGCAAAGCCCGCAGCCCCACGGGCTGTGGGGCCACGCGAGCGGCTGCCAAGGAGCTTTCCAACGAGGCACGGCTTTCCCTCCTGGCTCTTCGGGCGTGGGAGCTGTCGCCAGAGCCGCGGCCCTACCGGAAAATGCTTCGCAGGCTGGCGCGGCGGCGCCACGTGGGCGCCGGTGGCACTGAAGCTGACGGCCGCCGCAAAGCCCGCAGCCCCATGGGCTGTGGGGCCACGCGAGCGGCTGCCAAAGAGTTTTGCAACGAGGCACGGCTTTCCCTCCTGGCTCTTCGGGCGTGGGAGCTGTCGCCAGAGCCGCGGCCCTACCGGAAAATGCTTCGCAGGGTGGCGCGGCGGCCCGACGTGGGCGCCGATGGCTCCGAGGCTGACGGCCGCCGGAAAGCCCGCAGCCCCACGGGCTGTGGGGCCACGCGAGCGGCTGCCAAAGAGCTTTCCAACGAGGCACGGCTTTCCCTCCTGTCTCTTTGGCCGTGGGAGCTGTCGCCAGAGACGCGGCCCTACCGGAAAATGCTTTGCAGGCTGGCGCAGCGGCCCCACGTGGGCGCCGGTGGCGCCGAGGCTGACGGCCGCCACAAAGCCCGCAGCCCCATGGGCTGTGGGGCCACGCGAGCGGCTGCCAAACAGCTTTCCAACGAGGCACGGCTTTCCCTCCTGGCTCTTCGGGCGTGGGAGCTGTCGCCAGAGACGCGGCCCTACCGGAAAATGCTTCGCAGGCTGGCGCGGCGGCCCGACGTGGGCGCCGGTGGCACTGAGGCTGACGGCCGCCGGAAAGCCCGCAGCCCCATGGGCTGTGGGGCCACGCGAGCGGCTGCCAAAGAGCTTTCCAACGAGGCATGGCTTTCCCTCCTGGCTCTTCGGGCGTGGGAGCTGTTGCCAGAGACGCGGCCCTACCGGAAAATGCTTCGCAGGCTGGCGCGGCGGCATCACCTGGGCGCCGGTGTTGCCCAGGCTGACGGCCGCCGCAAAGCCCGCAGCCCCACGGGCTGTGGGGCCACGCGAGCGGCTGCCAAAGAGCTTTCCAACGAGGCACGGCTTTCCCTCCTGGCTCTTCGGGCGTGGGAGCTGTCGCCAGAGCCGCGGCCCTACCGGAAAATTCTTTGCAGGCTGGCGCGGCGGCCCCACCTGGGCGCCGGTGTCGCCGAGGCTGACGGCCGCCGCAAAGCCCGCAGCCCCACGGGCTGTGGGGCCACGCGAGCGGCTGCCAAAGAGCTTTCCAACGAGGCACGGCTTTCCCTCCTGGCTCTTCGGGCGTGGGAGCTGTCGCCAGAGACGCGGCCCTACCGGAAAATGCTTCGCAGGCTGGCGCGGCGGCACCACGTGGACGCTGCTGTCGCCGAGGCTGACGGCCGCTGTAAAGCCCGCAGCCCCACGAGCTGTGAGGCCACGCGAGCGGCTGCCAAAGAGCTTTCCAACGAGGCACGGCTTTCCCTCCTGGCTCTTCGGGCGTGGGAGCTGTCGCCAGAGCCGCGGCCCTACCGGAAAATGCTTCGCAGGCTGGCGCGGCGGCGCAACGTGGGCGCCGGTGGCGCTGAGGCTGACGGCCGCCGCAAAGCCCGCAGCCCCATGGGCTGTGGGGCCACGCGAGCGGCTGCCAAAGAGCTTTCCAACGAGGCACGGCTTTCCCTCCTGGCTCTTTGGCCATGGGAGCTGTCGCCAGAGACGCGGCCCTACCTGAAAATGCTTCGCAGGCTGGCGTGGCGGCGCAACGTGGGCGCCGGTGGCGCCGAGGCTGACGGCCGCCGCAAAGCCCGCAGCCCCATGGGCTGTGGGGCCACGCGAGCGGCTGCCAAAGAGCTTTCCAACGAGGCACGGCTTTCCCTCATGGCTCTTTGGCCGTGGGAGCTGTCGCCAGAGACGCGGCCCTACCGGAAAATGCTTTGCAGGCTGGCGCGGTCGCGCCACGTGGGCGCCGGTGGCTCCGAGGCTGACAGCCGCCGGAAAGCCCGCAGCCCCATGGGCTGTGGGGCCATGCGAGTGGCTGCCAGAGAGCTTTCCAACGAGGCACGGCTTTCCCTCCTGGCTCTTCGGGCGTGGGAGCTGTTGCCAGAGACGCGGCCCTACCGGAAAATGCTTCGCAGGCTGGCGCGGTGGCAGCAACTGGGTGCCGGTGTCGCCCAGGCTGACGGCCGCCGCAAAGCCCGCAGCCCCACGGGCTGTGGGGCCACGCGAGCGGCTGCCAAAGAGCTTTCCAATGAGGCACGGCTTTCCCTCCTGGCTCTTCGGGCGTGGGAGCTGTCGCCAGAGCCGCGGCCCTACCGCAAAATGCTTCGCAGGCTGGCGCGGCGGCACAACGTGGGCGCCGGTGGCGCTGAGGCTGACGGCCGCCGCAAAGCCCGCAGCCCCACGGGCTGTGGGGCCACGCGAGCGGCTGCCAAAGAGCTTTCCAACGAGGCATGGCTTTCCCTCCTGGCTCTTCGGGCGTGGGAGCTGTCGCCACAGCCGCGGCCCTACCGGAAAATGCTTTGCAGGCTGGCGCAGCGGCGCAATGTGGGCGCCGGTGGCGCCGAGGCTGACGGCCGCCGCAAAGCCCGCAGCCCCACGGGCTGTGGGGCCACGCGAGCGGCTGCCAAAGAGCTTTCCAACGAGGCATGGCTTTCCCTCCTGGCTCTTCGGGCGTGGGAGCTGTCGCCAGAGACGCGGCCCTACCGGAATATGCTTCGCAGGCTGGCGCGGCGGCTCCACGTGTGCGCCGGTGTCGCCCAGGCTGACGGCCGCCGGAAAGCCCGCAGCCCCACGGGCTGTGGGGCCACGCGAGCGGCTGCCAAGGAGCTTTCCAACGAGGCACGGCTTTCCCTCCTGGCTCTTCGGGCGTGGGAGCTGTCGCCAGAGACGCGGCCCTACCGGAAAATGCTTCGCAGGCTGGCGCGGCGGCGCCACGTGGGCGCCGGTGGCACTGAAGCTGACGGCCGCCGCAAAGCCCGCAGCCCCATGGGCTGTGGGGCCACGCGAGCGGCTGCCAAAGAGTTTTGCAACGAGGCACGGCTTTCCCTCCTGGCTCTTTGGGCGTGGGAGCTGTCGCCAGAGATGCGGCCCTACCAGAATATGCTTCGCAGGCTGGCGCGGCGGCCCCACGTGGGCGCCGGTGTCGCCCAGGCTGACGGCCGCCGCAAAGCCCGCAGCCCCACGGGCTGTGGGGCCACGCGAGCGGCTGCCAAAGAGCTTTCCAACGAGGCATGGCTTTCCCTCCTGGCTCTTCGGGCGTGGGAGCTGTTGCCAGAGCCTCGGCCCTACCGGAAAATGCTTCGCAGGCTGGCGCGGCAGCGCCACGTGGGCGCCGGTGGCACTGAGGCTGACGGCCGCCGCAAAGCCCGCAGCCCCATGGGCTGTGGGGCCACGCGAGCGGCTGCCAAAGAGCTTTCCAACGAGGCACGGCTTTCCCTCCTGGCTCTTCGGCCGTGGGAGCTGTCGCCAGAGACGCGGCCCTACCGGAAAATGCTTCGCAGGCTGGCGCGGCGGCACCACCTGGGCGCCGGTGTCGCCAAGGCTGACGGCCGCCGCAAAGCCCGCAGCCCCACGGGCTGTGGGGCCACGCGAGCGGCTGCCAAAGAGCTTTCCAACGAGGCACGGCTTTCCCTCCTGGCTCTTCGGGTGTGGGAGCTGTCGCCAGAGACGCGGCCCTACCGGAAAATGCTTCGCAGGCTGGCGTGGCGGCCCGACGTAGGCGCCGGTGGCGCCGAGGCTGACGGCCGCCGCAAAGCCCGCAGCCCCATGGGCTGTGGGGCCACGCGAGCGGCTGCCAAAGAGCTTTCCAACGAGGCATGGCTTTCCCTCCTGGCTCTTCGGGCGTGGGAGCTGTCGCCAGAGACGCGGCCCTACCGGAAAATTCTTTGCAGGCTGGCGCGGCGGCCCCACCTGGGCGCCGGTGTCGCCGAGGCTGACGGCCGCCGCAAAGCCCGCAGCCCCACGGGCTGTGGGGCCACGCGAGCGGCTGTCAAAGAGCTTTCCAACGAGGCACGGCTTTCCCTCCTGGCTCTTCGGGTGTGGGAGCTGTCGCCAGAGACGCGGCCCTACCGGAAAATGCTTCGCAGGCTGGCGTGGCGGCCCGACGTGGGCGCCGGTGGCGCCGAGACTGACGGCCGCCGCAAAGCCCGCAGCCCCACGGGCTGTGGGGCCACGCGAGCGGCTGCCAAAGAGCTTTCCAACGAGG
The DNA here is from genome assembly GCF_964199755.1 of Larus michahellis. Taxonomy (NCBI): domain Eukaryota; kingdom Metazoa; phylum Chordata; class Aves; order Charadriiformes; family Laridae; genus Larus; species Larus michahellis. The sequence goes on from NW_027435929.1 coordinate 767,736, forward strand.
CACGGCTTTCCCTCCTGGCTCTTCGGGCGTGGGAGCTGTCGCCAGAGCCGCGGCCCTACCGGAAAATGCTTCGCAGGCTGGCGCAGTCGTGCCACGTGGGCGCCGGTGGCGCCGAGGCTGACGGCCGCTGTAAAGCCCGCAGCCCCACGGACTGTGGGGCCACGCGAGCGGCTGCCAAAGAGCTTTCCAACGAGGCACGGCTTTCCCTCCTGGCTCTTCGGGCGTGGGAGCTGTCGCCAGAGCCGCGGCCCTACCGGAAAATGCTTCGCAGGCTGGCGCAGCGGCGCAACGTGGGCGCCGGTGGCGCCGAGGCTGACGGCCGCCGCAAAGCCCGCAGCCCCATGGGCTGTGGGGCCACGCGAGCGGCTGCCAAAGAGCTTTCCAACGAGGCACGGCTTTCCCTCCTGGCTCTTCGGGCGTGGGAGCTGTCGCCAGAGACGCGGCCCTACCGGAAAATGCTTCGCAGGCTGGCGCGGCGGCATCACCTGGGCGCCGGTGGCGCCGAGGCTGACGGCCGCCGCAAAGCCCGCAGCCCCACGGGCTCTGGGGCCACGCGAGCGGCTGCCAAAGGGCTTTCCAACGAGGCATGGCTTTCCCTTCTGGCTCTTCGGGCGTGGGAGCTGTCGCCAGAGCCGCGGCCCTACCGGAAAATGCTTCGCAGGCTGGCGCAGCGGCGCAACGTGGGCGCCGGTGGCACTGAGGCTGACGGCCGCCGGAAAGCCCGCAGCCCCATGGGCTGTGGGGCCACGCGAGCGGCTGCCAAAGAGCTTTCCAACGAGGCACGGCTTTCCCTCCTGGCTCTTCGGGCGTGGGAGCTGTCGCCAGAGCCGCGGACCTACCGGAAAATGCTTCGCAGGCTGGCGCGGTCGTGCCACGTGGGCGCCGATGGCGCCGAGGCTGACGGCCGCCGGAAAGCCCGCAGCCCCAAGGGCTGTGGGGCCACTCGAGTGGCTGCCAAAGAGCTTTCCAACGAGGCACGGCTTTCCCTCCTGGCTCTTCGGGCGTGGGAGCTGTCGCCAGAGCCGCGGCCCTACCGGAAAATGCTTCGCAGGCTGGCGCGGCGGCGCAACGTGGGCGCCGGTGGCGCTGAGGCTGACGGCCGCCACAAAGCCCGCAGCCCCATGGGTTGTGGGGCCACGCGAGCGGCTACCAAAGAGCTTTCCAACGAGGCAAGGCTTTCCCTCCTGGCTCTTCGGGTGTGGGAGCTGTCGCCAGAGTCGCGGCCCTACCGGAAAATGCTTCGCAGGCTGACGCGGCGGCCCGACGTGGGCGCCGGTGGCGCCCAGGCTGACGGCCGCTGGAAACCCCGCAGCCCCACGGGCTGTGGGGCCACACGAGCGGCTGCCAAAGAGCTTTCTAACGAGGCACGGCTTTCCCTCCTGGCTCTTTGGGCGTGGGAGCTGTCGCCAGAGCCGTGGCCCTACCGGAAAATGCTTCGCAGGCTGGCGCGGCGGCGCAACGTGGGCGCCGGTGGCGCCGAGGCTGACGGCCGCCGGAAAGCCCGCAGCCCCACAGGCTTTAGGGCCACGTGAGTGGCTGCCAAAGAGCATTCCAGCGAGGCACAGCTTTCCCTCCTGGCTCTTCGGGAGTGGGAGCTGTCGCCAGAGACGCGGCCCTACCGGAAAATGCTTCGCAGGCTGGCGCGGCGGCCCCACGTGGGCGCCGGTGTCGCCCAGGCTGACGGCCGCCGCAAAGCCCGCAGCCCCATGGGCTGTGGGGCCACGCGAGCGGCTGCCAAAGAGCTTTTCAACGAGGCACGGCTTTCCCTCCTGGCTCTTCGGCCGTGGGAGCTGTCGCCAGAGCCGCGGCCCTACCGGAAAATGCTTCGCAGGCTGGCGTGGCGGCCCGACGTGGCCCCCGTGGCGTCGAGGCTGACGGCCGCCGCAAAGCCCGCAGCCCCATGGGCTGTGGGGCCACGCGAGCGGCTGCCAAAGAGCTTTCCAACGAGGCACGGCTTTCCCTCCTGGCTCTTCGGGCGTGGGAGCTGTCGCCAGAGAAGCGGCCCTACCGGAAAATTCTTTGCAGGCTGGCGCGGCGGCCCCACCTGGGCGCCGGTGTCGCTGAGGCTGACGGCCGCCGCAAAGCCCGCAGCCCCACGGGCTGTGGGGCCACGCGAGCGGCTGCCAAAGAGCTTTCCAACGAGGCACGGCTTTCCCTCCTGGCTCTTCGGGCGTGGGAGCTGTCGCCAGAGCCGCGGCCCTACCGGAAAATGCTTCGCAGGCTGGCGTGGCGGCCCGACGTGGGCGCCGGTGGCGCCGAGGCTGACGGCCGCCGCAAAGCCTGCAGCCCCAAGGGCTGTGGGGCCACTCGAGCGGCTGCCAAAGAGATTTCCAACGAGGCACGGCTATCCCTCCTGGCTCTTCGGGCGTGGGAGCTGTCGCCAGAGACGCGGCCCTACCGGAAAATGCTTCGCAGGCTGGCGCGGCGGCGCCACGTGGGCGCCGGTGGCGCCGAGGCTGACGGCCGCCGCAAAGCCCGCAGCCCCACAGGCTTTAGGGCCATGCGAGTGGCTGCCAAAGAGCTTTCCAACGAGGCACGGCTTTCCCTCCTGGCTCTTCGGGCGTGGGAGCTGTTGCCAGAGCTGCGGCCCTACAGGAAAATGCTTCGCAGGCTGGCGCGGCGGCATCACCTGGGCGCTTGTGTCGCCCAGGCTGACGGCCGCCGCAAAGCCCGCAGCCCCACGGGCTCTGGGGCCACGTGAGCGGCTGCCAAAGAGCTTTCCAACGAGGCACGGCTTTCCCTCCTGGCTCTTCGGGCGTGGGAGCTGTCGCCAGAGACGCGGCCCTACCGGAAAATGCTTCGCAGGCTGGCACGGCGGCGCCACGTGGGTGCCGGTGGCGCTGAGGCTGACGGCCGCCGCAAAGCCTGCAGCCCCATGGGCTGTGGGGCCACGCGAGCGGCTGCCAAAGAGCTTTCCAACGAGGCACGGCTTTCCCTCCTGGCTCTTCGGGCGTGGGAGCTGTCGCCAGAGCCGCGGCCCTACCAGAAAATGCTTCGCAGGCTGGCGCGGCGGCATCACCTGGGCGCCGGTGTCGCCCAGGCTGACGGCCGCCGCAAAGCCCGCAGCCCCATGGGCTGTGGGGCCACGCGAGCGGCTGCCAAAGAGCTTTCCAACGAGGCACGGCTTTCCCTCCTGGCTCTTCGGCCGTGGGAGCTGTCGCCAGAGCCGCGGCCCTACCGGAAAATGCTTCGCAGGCTGGCGCGGCGGCCCCACGTGGGCGCTGCTGGCGCCGAGGCTGACGGCCGCTGTAAAGCCCGCAGCCCCACGGGCTGTGGGGCCACGCGAGCGGCTGCCAAAGAGCTTTCCAACGAGGCACGGCTTTCCCTCCTGGCTCTTCGGGCGTGGGAGCTGTCGCCAGAGACGCGGCCCTACCAGAAAATTCTTTGCAGGCTGGCACGGCGGCCCCACCTGGGCGCCGGTGTCGCCGAGGCTGACGGCCGCCGCAAAGCCCGCAGCCCCACGGGCTGTGGGGCCACGCGAGCGGCTGCCAAAGAGCTTTCCAACGAGGCACGGCTTTCCCTCCTGGCTCTTCGGGCGTGGGAGCTGTCGCCAGAGCCGCGGCCCTACCGGAAAATGCTTCGCAGGCTGGCGCGGTCGTGCCACGTGGGCGCCGGTGGCGCCGAGGCTGACGGCCGCTGTAAAGCCCGCAGCCCCACGGACTGTGGGGCCACGCGAGCGGCTGCCAAAGAGCTTTCCAACGAGGCACGGCTTTCCCTCCTGGCTCTTCGGGCGTGGGAGCTGTCGCCAGAGACGCGGCCCTACCGGAAAATGCTTCGCAGGCTGGCGCAGCGGCGCAACGTGGGCGCCGGTGGCGCCGAGGCTGACGGCCGCCGCAAAGCCCGCAGCCCCATGGGCTGTGGGGCCACGCGAGCGGCTGCCAAAGAGCTTTCCAACGAGGCACGGCTTTCCCTCCTGGCTCTTCGGGTGTGGGAGCTGTCGCCAGAGCCGCGGCCCTACCGGAAAATGCTTCGCAGGCTGGCGCGGCGGCATCACCTGGGCGCCGGTGGCGCCGAGGCTGACGGCCGCCGCAAAGCCCGCAGCCCCACGGGCTCTGGGGCCACGCGAGCGGCTGCCAAAGGGCTTTCCAACGAGGCATGGCTTTCCCTTCTGGCTCTTCGGGCGTGGGAGCTGTCGCCAGAGCCGCGGCCCTACCGGAAAATGCTTCGCAGGCTGGCGCAGCGGCGCAACGTGGGCGCCGGTGGCACTGAGGCTGACGGCCGCCGGAAAGCCCGCAGCCCCATGGGCTGTGGGGCCACGCGAGCGGCTGCCAAAGAGCTTTCCAACGAGGCACGGCTTTCCCTCCTGGCTCTTCGGGCGTGGGAGCTGTCGCCAGAGACGCGGCCCTACCGGAAAATGCTTCGCAGGCTGGCGCGGCGGCGCCACTTGGGCGCCGGTGGCGCTGAGGCTGACGGCCGCCGCAAAGCCCGCAGCCCCATGGGCTGTGGGGCCACGCGAGCGGCTGCCAAAGAGCTTTCCAACGAGGCACGGCTTTCCCTCCTGGCTCTTCGGGCGTGGGAGCTGTCGCCAGAGCCGCGGCCCTACCGGAAAATGCTTCGCAGGCTGGCGCGGTCGTGCCACGTGGGCGCCGGTGGCGCCGAGGCTGACGGCCTCCGCAAAGCCCGCAGCCCCACGGGCTGTGGGGCCACACGAGCGGCTGCCAAAGAGCTTTCCAACGAGGCACGGCTTTCCCTCCTGGCTCTTCGGGCGTGGGAGCTGTCGCCAGAGCCGCGGCCCTACCGGAAAATGCTTCGCAGGCTGGCGCGGCGGCCCGACGTGGGCGCCGGTGGCACTGAGGCTGACGGCCGCCGGAAAGCCCGCAGCCCCATGGGCTGTGGGGCCACGCGAGCGGCTGCCAAAGAGCTTTCCAACGAGGCATGGCTTTCCCTCCTGGCTCTTCGGGCGTGGGAGCTGTTGCCAGAGACGCGGCCCTACCGGAAAATGCTTCGCAGGCTGGCGCGGCGGCATCACCTGGGCGCCGGTGTTGCCCAGGCTGACGGCCGCCGCAAAGCCCGCAGCCCCACGGGCTGTGGGGCCACGCGAGCGGCTGCCAAAGAGCTTTCCAACGAGGCACGGCTTTCCCTCCTGGCTCTTCGGGCGTGGGAGCTGTCGCCAGAGCCGCGGCCCTACCGGAAAATTCTTTGCAGGCTGGCGCGGCGGCCCCACCTGGGCGCCGGTGTCGCCGAGGCTGACGGCCGCCGCAAAGCCCGCAGCCCCACGGGCTGTGGGGCCACGCGAGCGGCTGCCAAAGAGCTTTCCAACGAGGCACGGCTTTCCCTCCTGGCTCTTTGGCCGTGGGAGCTGTCGCCAGAGCCGCGGCCCTACCGGAAAATGCTTCGCAGGCTGGCGCGGCGGCACCACGTGGACGCTGCTGGCGCCGAGGCTGACGGCCGCTGTAAAGCCCGCAGCCCCACGGGCTGTGGGGCCACGCGAGCGGCTGCCAAAGAGCTTTCCAACGAGGCACGGCTTTCCCTCCTGGCTCTTCGGGCGTGGGAGCTGTCGCCAGAGACGCGGCCCTACCGGAAAATGCTTCGCAGGCAGTCGCGGTCGTGCCACGTGGGCGCCGGTGGCGCCGAGGCTGACGGCCGCCGCAAAGCCCGCAGCCCCACGGGCTGTGGGGCCACGCGAGCGGCTGCCAAAGAGCTTTCCAACGAGGCATGGCTTTCCCTCCTGGCTCTTCGGGCGTGGGAGCTGTCGCCAGAGCCGCGGCCCTACCGGAAAATGCTTTGCAGGCTGGTGCAGCGGCCCCACGTGGGCGCCTGTGGCGCCGAGGCTGACGGCCGCCGCAAAGCCCGCGGCCCCATGGGCTGTGGGGCCATGCGAGCGGCTGCCAAAGAGCTTTCCAACGAGGCACGGCTTTCCCTCCTGGCTCTTCGGGCGTGGGAGCTGTCGCCAGAGCCGCGGCCCTACCGGAAAATGCTTCGCAGGCAGTCGCGGTCGTGCCACGTGGGCGCCGGTGGCGCCGAGGCTGACGGCCGCCGCAAAGCCCGCAGCCCCACGGGCTGTGGGGCCACGCGAGCGGCTGCCAAAGAGCTTTCCAACGAGGCATGGCTTTCCCTCCTGGCTCTTCGGGCGTGGGAGCTGTCGCCAGAGACGCGGCCCTACCGGAAAATGCTTCGCAGGCTGGCGCAGCGGTGCCACGTGGGCGCCGGTGGCGCCGAGGGTGACGGCCGCCGCAAAGCCCGCAGCCCCATGGGCTGTGGGGCCACGCGAGCGGCTGCCAAAGAGCTTTCCAACGAGGCACGGCTTTCCCTCCTGGCTCTTCGGGCGTGGGAGCTGTCGTCAGAGCCGCGGCCCTACTGGAAAATGCTTCGCAGGCTGGCGCGGCGGCGCAATGTGGGCGCCGGTGGCGCCGAGCCTGACGGCCGCCGCAAAGACCGCAGCCCCATGGGCTGTGCGGCCACGCGAGCGGCTGCCAAAGAGCTTTATAACGAGGCACGGCTTTCCCTCCTGGCTCTTCGGGCGTGGGAGCTGTCGCCAGAGCCGCGGCCCTACCGGAAAATTCTTTCCAGGCTGGCGCGGCGGCCCCACCTGGGCGCCGGTGTCGCCGAGGCTGACGGCCGCCGCAAAGCCCGCAGCCCCACGGGCTGTGGGGCCACGCGAGCGGCTGCCAAAGAGCTTTCCAACGAGGCACGGCTTTCCCTCCTGGCTCTTTGGCCGTGGGAGCTGTCGCCAGAGCCGCGGCCCTACCGGAAAATGCTTCACAGGCTTACGCGGCGGCCCCACGTGGGCGCCGGTGTCGCCCAGGCTGACGGCCGCCGCAAAGCCCGCAGCCCCATGGGCTGTGGGGCCACGCGAGCGGCTGCCAAAGAGCTTTCCAACGAGGCACGGCTTTCCCTCCTGGCTCTTCGGGCGTGGGAGCTGTCGCCAGAGCCGCGGCCCTACCGGAAAATGCTTTGCAGGCTGGCGCGGCGGCACAACGTGGACGCTGCTGGCGCCGAGGCTGACGGCCGCTGTAAAGCCCGCAGCCCCACGAGCTGTGGGGCCACGCGAGCGGCTGCCAAAGAGCTTTCCAACGAGGCACGGCTTTCCCTCCTGGCTCTTCGGGCGTGGGAGCTGTCGCCAGAGCCGCGGCCCTACCGGAAAATGCTTCGCAGGCTGGCGCGGCGGCGCAACGTGGGCGCCGGTGGCGCTGAGGCTGACGGCCGCCGCAAAGCCCGCAGCCCCATGGGCTGTGGGGCCACGCGAGCGGCTGCCAAAGAGCTTTCCAACGAGGCACGGCTTTCCCTCCTGGCTCTTTGGCCATGGGAGCTGTCGCCAGAGACGCGGCCCTACCTGAAAATGCTTCGCAGGCTGGCGTGGCGGCGCAACGTGGGCGCCGGTGGCGCCGAGGCTGACGGCCGCCGCAAAGCCCGCAGCCCCATGGGCTGTGGGGCCACGCGAGCGGCTGCCAAAGAGCTTTCCAACGAGGCACGGCTTTCCCTCATGGCTCTTTGGCCGTGGGAGCTGTCGCCAGAGACGCGGCCCTACCGGAAAATGCTTTGCAGGCTGGCGCGGTCGCGCCACGTGGGCGCCGGTGGCTCCGAGGCTGACAGCCGCCGGAAAGCCCGCAGCCCCATGGGCTGTGGGGCCATGCGAGTGGCTGCCAGAGAGCTTTCCAACGAGGCACGGCTTTCCCTCCTGGCTCTTCGGGCGTGGGAGCTGTTGCCAGAGACGCGGCCCTACCGGAAAATGCTTCGCAGGCTGGCGCGGTGGCAGCAACTGGGTGCCGGTGTCGCCCAGGCTGACGGCCGCCGCAAAGCCCGCAGCCCCACGGGCTGTGGGGCCACGCGAGCGGCTGCCAAAGAGCTTTCCAATGAGGCACGGCTTTCCCTCCTGGCTCTTCGGGCGTGGGAGCTGTCGCCAGAGCCGCGGCCCTACCGCAAAATGCTTCGCAGGCTGGCGCGGCGGCACAACGTGGGCGCCGGTGGCGCTGAGGCTGACGGCCGCCGCAAAGCCCGCAGCCCCATGGGCTGTGGGGCCACGCGAGCGGCTGCCAAAGAGCTTTACAACGAGGCATGGCTTTCCCTCCTGGCTCTTCGGGCGTGGGAGCTGTCGCCAGAGCCGCGGCCCTACCGGAAAATGCTTTGCAGGCTGGCGCAGCGGCGCAATGTGGGCGCCGGTGGCGCCGAGGCTGACGGCCGCCGCAAAGCCCGCAGCCCCACGGGCTGTGGGGCCATGCGAGTGGCTGCCAAAGAGCTTTCCAACGAGGCATGGCTTTCCCTCCTGGCTCTTCGGGCGTGGGAGCTGTCGCCAGAGACGCGGCCCTACCGGAATATGCTTCGCAGGCTGGCGCGGCGGCTCCACGTGTGCGCCGGTGTCGCCCAGGCTGACGGCCGCCGCAAAGCCCGCAGCCCCACGGGCTGTGGGGCCACGCGAGCGGCTGCCAAGGAGCTTTCCAACGAGGCACGGCTTTCCCTCCTGGCTCTTCGGGCGTGGGAGCTGTCGCCAGAGCCGCGGCCCTACCGGAAAATGCTTCGCAGGCTGGCGCGGCGGCGCCACGTGGGCGCCGGTGGCACTGAAGCTGACGGCCGCCGCAAAGCCCGCAGCCCCATGGGCTGTGGGGCCACGCGAGCGGCTGCCAAAGAGTTTTGCAACGAGGCACGGCTTTCCCTCCTGGCTCTTCGGGCGTGGGAGCTGTCGCCAGAGCCGCGGCCCTACCGGAAAATGCTTCGCAGGGTGGCGCGGCGGCCCGACGTGGGCGCCGATGGCTCCGAGGCTGACGGCCGCCGGAAAGCCCGCAGCCCCACGGGCTGTGGGGCCACGCGAGCGGCTGCCAAAGAGCTTTCCAACGAGGCACGGCTTTCCCTCCTGTCTCTTTGGCCGTGGGAGCTGTCGCCAGAGACGCGGCCCTACCGGAAAATGCTTTGCAGGCTGGCGCAGCGGCCCCACGTGGGCGCCGGTGGCGCCGAGGCTGACGGCCGCCACAAAGCCCGCAGCCCCATGGGCTGTGGG